>NC_079223.1:19617210-19767210 GCF_029633865.1 Lampris incognitus
TTGGAGTCTGTTCTACGATCAGCAGAGTGACACAAAGAGATCTGAATTCTTCCTGCAACCAACGAATCCTCCAGAAAGCAGCAAGGATTGTGGCTTCTTCTGCACATTTTCTGGTTTCCTGAAGCTCTTGCAAGTGGATTTTCTCCGCTGGCATCAGCTAACCATTATTTAAATCGTTCATTCCCTCTGCGACTTCATTACTAGATGCTCCATAGTCTTTTTATTGTCTGATCGTTTTATTGTGTTTACCAACATTATCTAACCTTATCAATATTATTAATTACTTACAGATCTTATAGATTTTATTCCACATTTATCCCCCTGGAGGGTCATTCATTTATTGTTTGTGTTATTTGTGTGTTTGCATGTTACCGTGTTTTTGTGTACAACAATCTGCTCCAAACAAATTGCCCCTTGCGAGATTAATAAAATTGTATTGTATTGTATGCTTAACCCAGCCACTGAGGATGCACAAGCCAGTGCATCCTTAGTGCCGGTCCCAAGCCCGGACAAATGGGGAGGGTTGCGTCAGGTAGGGCATCCGGCGTAAAATCTTTGCCAAATCAAATATGCGGATCATAAATAAGACTTACATACCGGATCGGTCGAGGCCCGGGTTACCAACGACCGCCACCAGTACTGTTAACCAGCAGGGTGTCGGTGGAAACTATGCTACTGTTGGGCGAAGGAGAAGGAGAGGGGGAAAGCATGTCCAGAGGCAGCTAGAGAGGAGGAAGGGTAGGCATGTGGAGGTGAGAGTTGGAACTTTGAATGTTGGCACAATGACTGGTAAAAGGAGAGAGCTGGCTGACATGATGGAAAGAAGAAAGGTAGGCATACTGTGTGTGCAAGAGACCAGGTGGAAGGGGAGTAAGGCCAGGAGTATCGGAGGTGGGTTCAAACTCTTCTACCATGGTGTGAATGGGAGGAGTAATGGGGTAGGGGTAATTCTGAAGGAAGAGTATGTCAAGAGCGTGCTGGAGGTGACATACTCATCACTCAGACAGAGTGATGAGTATGAAGCTGGAAATTGAAGGTTTATTGCTGAATGTTATCAGCGCATATGCCCCGCAAGTTGGGTGTGAGATGGATGAAAAAGAAGAATTCTGGAGTGAGTTGGACGACATGGTGGAGAGGGTACCCAAGGAGGAGAGAGTGGTGATTGGAGCGGACTTCAATGGACATGTTGGTGAAGGGAACAGAGGTGATGAGGAGGTGATGGGAAGGTATGGAGTCAAGAAGAGAAATGTGGAAGGACAGATGGTGGTCGATTTTGCGAAAAGGATGGAAATGGCTGTGGTGAATACATATTTCAAGAAGAGGGAGGAACACAGGGTGACATACAAGAGTGGAGGAAAGTGCACACAGGTGGACTATATCTTATGTAGAAGGCACCATCTAAAAGGGATTGGAGACTGCAAGGTGGTGACAGGGGAGAACGTAGCTAGGCAGCATCGGATGGTGGTCTGTAGGATGACTTTGGAGACCAAGAAGAGGAAGCGAGTGAAGACACAGCCGAAGATCAAATGGTGGAAGTTGAAGAAGGAAGACTGTTGTGTGGAGTTCAGGCAGGAGTTAAGACAGGCACTGGGTGGTAGTGAAGAGTTGCCAGATGGCTGGACAACCACTGCAGAAATAGTGAGGGAGACAGCTAGGAAGGTACTTGGTGTGTCATCAGGACAGAGGAAGGAAGACAAGGAGACTTGGTGGTGGAATGAGGAAGTACAGCAAATTATACAGAGGAAAAGGTTGGCAAAGAAGAAGTGGGATAGTAAGAGAGATGAAGAAAGTAGACAGGAGTACAAGGAGATGCAGTGTAAAGCAAAGAGAGAGGTGGCAAAGGCAAAGGAAAAGGCGTATGGTGAGTTGTATGACAGATTAGACACTAAGGAAGGAGAAAAGGACTTGTACCGATTGGCTGGACAGAGGGACCAAGCTGCAAAGGATGTGCAGCAAGTTAGGGTGATCAAGGATAGAGATGGAAATGTAATGACAAGTGAGGAGAGTGTGCTAAGAAGGTGGAAGGAGTACTTTGAGGGGCTGATGAATGAAGAAAATGAGAGAGAGAGAAGGTTGGATGATGTAGGGATAGTGAATCAGGAAGTTCAGCGGATTAGCAAGGGGGAAGTGAGGGCAGCTATGAAGAGGATGAAGAGTGGAAAGGCAGTTGGTCCTGATGACATACCTGTGGAGGCATGGAGATGTAAGGAGAGATGGCAGTGGAGTTTTTAACTAGATTGTTTAACACAATCCTGGAAAGTGAGAGGATGCCCGAGGAGTGGAGAAGAAGCATACTGGTACCGATTTTCAAGAACAAGGGCGATGTGCAGAACTGTAACAACTATAGAGGTATAAAGTTGATCAGCCACAGCATGAAGATTTGGGAAAGAGTAATAGAAGCTAGGTTAAGAGGAGAGGTGATGATCAGCGAGCAGCAGTATGGGTTCATGCCACGAAAGAGCACCACAGATGCGATGTTTGCTTTGAGAATGTTGACTGAGAAGTATAGAGAAGGCCAGAAAGAGTTGCATTGTGTCTTTGTAGATTTAGAGAAAGCTTGTGACAGAGTGCCGAGAGAGGAGGTGTGGTATTGTATGAAGAAGTCAGGAGTTGCAGAGAAGTATGTAGGAGTGGTGCAGGATACGTATGAGGGAAGTGTGACAATGGTGAGGTGTGCGGTTGGAATGACAGATGGGTTCAAGGTGGAGGTGGGATTACATCAAGGATCGGCTCTCAGCCCTTTCTTGTTTGCAATGGTGATGGACAGGTTGACGGACAAGATCATTGTGATCTGTAGCGAGAGTAGGGTGCAGGTTGAGGAGAGCCTGGAGAGGTGGAGGTATGCACTGGAGAGAAGAGGAATGAAAGTCAGTAGGAGCAAGACAGAATACCTATGCGTGAATGAGAGAGAGGACAGTGGAATGGTCAGGATGCAAGGAGTGGAGGTGACAAAGGCATTTGAGTTTAAATACTTGGGGTCAACTGTCCAAAGTAACAGGGAGTGCAGTAGAGAGGTGAAAAAGAGAGTGCAGGCAGGTTGGAGTGGGTGGAGAAGTGTGTCAGGAGTGATTTGCGACAGAAGGGTACCAGCAAGAGTTAAAGGGAAAGTTTACAAGATGGTTGTGAGACCAGCTATGTTATATGGTTTGGAGACAGTGGCACTGACGAAAAGACAGGAGGCAGAGCTGGAGTTGGCGGAGTTGAAGATGCTAAGATTTTCACTGGGAGTAACGAAGAAGGACAGGATTAGGAATGAGTATATTAGAGGGACCGCTCAGGTTGGACGGTTTGGAGACAAAGCAAGAGAGGCAAGATTGAGATGGCTTGGACATGTGTGGAGGAGAGATGCTGAGTATATTGGGAGAAGGATGCTGAATATGGAGCTGCCAGGGAAGAGGAGAAGAGGAAGGCCAAAGAGGAGGTTTATGGATGTGGTGAGGGAAGACATGTAGGTGGCTGGTGTGACAGAGGAAGACGCAGAAGACAGGAAGAAATGGAAACGGATGATCCGCTGTGACGACCCCTAACGGGAGCAGCCAAAAGTAGTAGTAGTAGTAGTAGTAGTAGTAGTAGTAGTAGTATTGTATTGTATGCTTATGAATACTGCAACATGTGTGTGTGTGTGTGTGTGTGTGTGTGTGTGTGTGTTTGTGTGTGTGTGTGTGTGTGTGTGTGTGTGGGCGGTTGTGTGCGTTTATGCATGTGTGTGTGTGGCTGACAACAGCTAGGTATTGCTGACTGAAAACAATTCCTCCCCAGCTTTCACCATACGTTCATGCATGATTAGAGCATCACATCTAGTCACTGCCCTGAGACAAGACATCTATCCATGAGAGACAAGTGCTACCTGGAAAAATTATCATCTTTCACCTCCAAAAAACGTTTCAGTTGTCATTAGCTGATTAAGACAGGGAATGCAACCAGGCAGCTAGATGTATTGAAAAGAGAGCTGACAAACTGACATAATTTAGAGTTGGAGGAGTGTGTGTGTAGCGTAATGCATACATGCACACACCTTGATTTCAATTTTTATTTCTTCAAGTCTCGCAAGAAGTCACTTACCACTGTAAAAAAATGACTCAAGTACCACTCTATAGCCCTTAAGTCCAAACTCTGCAATGGGTCCAGTGAAAGTGCAGCAACAAAGCAGGAAGCATCTATTCTGCACCTTCTGTTTGTCTAGATGACATGCAGATGGGTCGGTCAGTAGAGTACTGTTTCCTGTGTTAAGTTAAAAATCAAAAGATGACACTTGAACATATTTTAGTTTATGTTAGTTTCAAACACCCTCAGTGTAAAGGCAGATTTTTATGATGGGGAAGGAAAACTGGGGGATATTCGTACATAGGTCAGAACAGAAGGATGACCGCTGGCACATATCATCTGTGATGCGCTACAGAACTGGCCAGGGGACAACTCTGGCTGCAGCATATAGCATATGGTGTGTGTATGTGTGTGTGTGTGTGTGTATTTGTGTGTGTGTGTGTGTGTGTGTGTGTGTGTGTGTGTGTGTGTGTGTGTGTGTGTGTGTGTGTGTGTGTGTGTGTGTGTGTGTGTGTGTGTAAAACTCGCTGGTCCCTGCTCCCTACCACTGTGAGAGGCACAAACCTGCATGTATGTCTGCATGTTTCTATTTGTTGTCTGTATCTTTGCGTGAGTGTCCCTGCTTGCCTGTGCATCTGTGTTCTTTACACATATGTGTCTGGAATGGATTTATATGACATATGATTCTTATCACAACGCGAGCTGGATCATTCCAATATCTATAGCTTTTTAAGAATCCACAGCAGTGTGAGCGTGATGTGCATCTATTCTAGATTCACGACATACTGCATCCAAAAATACATCCTACAAAAAATATATATATATATAAAAGTTGCACTGAATCAAAAAATGTCTATAACTTAACCGATAACCGCAATCTGAAATAAACACAATTTGTTTGTAAAATTGTGCCAGAATCTGGCTCACATCATTATGTTCCTCTTATGTTTTCTTTGATTATGAGATGGCATATTTAATTCATTTTCCCCACTCAATGGGGCAATTTATTTTTGATCGTCTGGTTTGGAAGCAGAAGGTCACCTAGCTAGTGCACCTTGCCACAGGGTGGGAAGAGGTAAGGTACCTTTCTATGAGTAACAGGTAGCTCAGATTGTGGTTGACTGGACGAACTCACTAACCACTATTCTATTGTGCCAACTGTTGATTCTCCTAACAGTCTTCACTGCTTTTTAGGAAGAAAAAAAAAGTTTTCAGAATTATGTTCTATGGCCACAGACACACTTAGTCTACATATGATTATGAACTTTTAGAGATCTGCTGCCCCATTGGGATCATTTTTTCTAATCTAATATAATATGACCAGATCTAATCTAATCTAATCTAATCTAATCTAATCTAATCTAATCTAATCTAATCTAATCTGCCAAGAAGGTTAGATTTTTGCCTTAATTTGTCTTTTTGCCTTTCAGCAAGATATAAAAAAATTGATGGACGGATTGATTCTCACTTACTAATTGATTTTTGGGGGGTCAAATTCTGTTTACTTTTGTGATGTTTAACTCTGAAATGAATGCTGCAGTGTGTGAAATCTCCTCTGGTGGAAAGGACTGACGATGACACAATCTAATTCATAATACCAATAATACCATACCTTACCATACCTTACCATACCATACCATAATACCACACCTTAGCAACATGTTCAGCCAGCCCACATATTTTCTGAAACAAGACTGTTTTGACAACATGGTTGATCCTCAATATCCTCATCCTACTTGACCTCACTGCTGCTTTTGACATCATTAATCACCCCATCCTTCTCAACATTCTGGAAATCCTCCCTTGGTATCACAGGCACTGCCCTCTCCTAGCTCAAACCCTACCTTTCAGACTGACATCACTACATCCGTATCAACAACTGCCAATTCAACCTCACCCCTGCACTCCATGGAGTCCCCCAAGGCTTGGTGCTTGGTTCCCTTCTCTTCATCATCTACTTCTTCCCCCTTGGCAAAATTATATGCCAACATGATCTTCATTTCAATTTTTATGTCCATGACACCCAGCTCTACATCTCCATTAAATCAATAACCAACACCACCCACTCCAACACCTCACCTCACCAACTGCCTTAAGGATGTGAAAACCCAGATGAATACTAGCTTTCTCTAGCTTTACTGTAATAATTCTGAAGTCATTACAATCAGCCTAAAATCCCTCTGTAAACACTCGCAGCTTCTCTTTCTGCATTGACAACTCCACCACTTCCCCTTCCTCTACTTTCCAAAAGTTTGGTGTCATTTTTGACTCCACGTTCTCTTTTGCGCCCCATATCAACCATATTGTCAAAAGAGCCATTTTTCATCTCAAAAACATTGTCAACCTTTGCCCACCCCTCTCCTTTCCTGCTGCTGAAACCCTCATTCATTCATTCATCACTTCAAGACCAACACAATCTCATCTCACTGACACAATTGACAAGGCGTCACTATACTGATGTGGAAAGTACCCTTCACCTTCTGTATAGTTTCTTGAAAAGTACTTCTTAAATGAAACGTGTAATTAGAATTATTATTGTTATTATCACCATTATTATTATTATCTGCAGAAAATGAACTTTCTACCTATGGAATGGCGGGAAATATGGGTGTGGGATATATTTTGGAATAAATGTTCAGCCTTTGAGGTTTGCTCTCTACATTTACTCTTTACATTACTATAGTACATACCATGTACTCTAAGCATTGTAAGTTGGACTCTGGATTGGGACACATTAACACCAGTTTCTAACATCTTGCATGTCTCTTGCTAATTTATATTTCCCGTAAAAGAATAAATACCTTCAAAATAATCCTAAAATACTGAAAAAAATGTCACTAGCACTACAGGTGAAGAACCCCTTGTTTGTATAAACCCTATATCTCACTTGATGCCTGTGCTGCAGTGTGGATGATTCCCCTTATTATGCAATAGATTTCAGAAGTGTGTGTGTGTGTGTGTGTGTGTGTGTGTGTGTGTGTGTGCGTGTTCATGCTCAATTCTCTCTGAGCGGAAACACAAGCCTTCACAGTCTCCCCAGGTGAGCTGCTGATCCATTTGTGTGTGTGTGTGTGCGTTTGTTGGAAGCACAACGTTCACAGCCTCCATAGGTGAGCTGTTGATATTGAGTTCTCTGTGTTTCCCTAAACCATCTGTGGCCCACAAACACACACATACACATAATCACATACACACACAAACAAACATGCACTGCCGGATCATCCATCACATGATTTCATCTACCTGCTTGTTGGAAGGGTACCAACAGACAACTTGCTAGCATTATGATGAACAAAATGTGAAGTGTGTGTGTGTGTGTGTGTGTGTGTGTGTGTGTTGGCTGCCGTCCCATCTTGCAGGCAGAGAATCCGGCTCTCACACAGGTTCCAGAAAACTGCTGGCCTCTCATCAGAACAGTGACGTGGCTAGCTAGCTCTGCTCTCCATCCCTTCCTTTTCTTTCCATTTCCTCCCTCTCATATCCCTTTCCTGTATTTTACTTTCTTCTTTTCTCCCGAAATCACTCTTGCTACCACTCCCTTACTTTCTCTTTCCCCCCTCTTTCCATCCTTCCCTGTTCTCTTCCTCTTCCTCACTTCCTCTCATATCTCTTTCTCTCTCACTGTCTATTCTCATTTTCTCTCTTTTTGTGCCTTTAGGGTTCAATTCAAATTGTGTTTCTTGACGGTAATGTAATACACAAACCAAATCAAGTATTTATATTGTCATTTCTTCTAGTGTTGTTGTAGTTGTTTCTGTTTGGTGATGGCACTTTTTTGAGTCTCCTTGCTGTTGCACAATAAAAAATTACCTTTTGATATTGATTAGGTTTAGCCCTTCTGAGCCAACACTGTATTATCTTTTTGTGAAGAAGTGTAGACGACATTATCTTTCAAACCTAAATCAAAACACTCCCATTTGCAATTTATTGATTCAGGGCAATTAAATGACATCTATCAACATCATTGCTACCAAGATAAGCTGCGCTTCTCCTGCATATCATATTTTATTATCTTATTACTATTTTTAGGCCCTCATTTAAGCACTGCATTAAACGATTTTCTTCCCCTTTGGCTTTATGTGTTGTTAATAGAGACAGTTTGTTAATAGAGGCAGTATTAAAGTAAAATCTAACCTGGGGTTTGATTCAGATCATGTGACATGTGTCGCATTTATTCGGAAGACCAAATTTCAGGGGAGGGTCCTGCTCCAACTGAGACATTTGCTTGCTAACGGAAGAACACACACACACACACACACACACACACACACACACACACACACACACACACACACACACACACACACACACACACACACACACACACACACACACACACACTGCAGGGGAGGATAAACGTGTGTAAATTATTAAAATTACCAATTTGACTAGCTGACCTTTAGACCAAAACACCATGACACTGGCCTTAAGGTCTCTCTCTCTCTCTCTCTCTCTCTCTCTCTCTCTCTCTCTCTCTCTCTCTCTCTCTCTCTCTCTCTCTCTCTCTCTCTCTCTCTCTCTCTCTCTCTCTCTCTCTCGCTCTCTCTCTCTCTAACACGGGAACACACACACACAGTGTAGAGTATATATATAATAAAACTTAACTGAATGAAACCCTCAACGGTAGGGAAAGTGCTTAAAAACAAGGAGCAAAATAATGTAGTGAAACAGTACAAGTCTGTTTCATGCTATATGCAATCATCAGCTGTCACTAGAGCTAAACAGCAAAGAACAAAACATATATAACTGTCTCGCCGTGCACATCACGTGCACAATGTCCAGCATCCAGTTCTGTTCTTTGCCATGTAGTTCTAGTGAGAGCTGATGATTGCATATAGCATGAAACAGCCTTGTACTGTTTATTAAAGAATTACTCGAATCACATACACAATTTTTGCTACATGTTATTATTCAGTTTCACTTATTTTGTTGTAACATGTAAAGATTATATCCTGTATATTCTCGTTGTTTCACTATAGTATGTGTAAATCATGAAGTGCCTCATATTGACACATATTACATGTCTATCCATCCTAGAAGAGTGATCTCGCTCCTTTGTTGTGAAAACTTTTACGAAAAACGCTGCTGAGAAATGTTGAGATTTCTCCCATTATTATTTTTTTCTGAATCAGTGCTGTACAAATATCCCCCCCCTTTTTTTTTCTCCCCAATTTTATCTGGCCAATTACCCCATTCTTCCAAGCCATCCCAGTCGCTACTCCACCCCCTCTGCCGATCCGGGGAGGGCTGCAGACTACCACATGCCTCCTCCGATACATGTGGAGTCGCCAGCCGCTTCTTTTCACCTGATAGTGTGGAGTTTTGCCAGAGGGACGTAGTGCGTGGGAGGATCAGCTATTCCTCCCAGTTCCCCCTCCCCTCTGAACAGGTGCCCCAACCGACCAGAGGAGGCGCTAGTGCAGCGACCAGGACACACACCAACATCCAGCTTCCAACCAGCAGACACGGCCAATTGTGTCTGTAGGGATGCCCGACCAAGCCGGCGGTAACATGAGAATTCGAACCAGCGATCCCTGTGTTGGTAGGCAATGGAATAAACTGCTACGCCACCTGGATGCCCAAAAATAAAATCTGACTTGACACACAAACAAAAGTACATACTTACCCTGGCGGTGAGTCGGGGTACATGTTGTTGACGTGTGAGAGCGTCTCGGTGTATGAGTCAAAGTCTAAACCGGGAGGAAAGTCCTCCAGGCAGGTAGACCTTAATTCACCCAATGAACCTCCATAGGAAAACCCATCTGGGGCTAGAGAGAGACAGAGAGCAGGCTACGGTGGTTAGCTAACTGAATGACTGCATATCTCAATAAATGCATTTCTAGAAACCTACAGAGAACAGCAGGCATCTCATAATACAAGTCTTAAAAGTGGGATCTAAAAAAAAAACACAAAACACATACTCACTGACTGTTCAGTCAAGAGGCAAAATTAATGTACTATATATCAGTCACCTGATCCCTGGTTTTACTATGCCCTGTGAATAGGATTACATTATAAAAGCTCATTCAAGGGAAACAATTACGATTTTTAACATTATCTCTATAAATTGTAGGGATACCACTCCTTTAGCAGCCATAATACTGCGCAGTCTTCTGTGTGTCTCTGAAACACAGCTGAAACTGTCACTGACGTTACTGGTGGACAATCTGGGTATATGAAAAGAGATTTCCTGATCTGCCAACAGGCTGCAACGTGTTAAAAAAATATGAACATCACCACTTCATACAGATGTATAAGACAATGAGAAAACTGTATGCTACATATTATTAGCATTTCATATATACCACAAAACCTATCAGCAAACTAGGAGGGAAGTTTTCACATTCACAAAAACTTACTTGAGTGAAGGCCTACTTACTTACTTTTCTACACAATTTTGGCAGCGTTTTACAGACACACAAAACACTATATTATGGCTGCTAATAGAGTGTCATCCCCACAAAATATATGTAGCAATATAGATGTAAGAAAAAAATGTTTAATGCATAGCAGTACAAGCTTGTTTCTGCTAATGATCATTAGCAGATGATGAGTGCACGATGCATGAAACAAGCTTGTACTGCTATGTATTAAACGTTTTTTTCCCCCTACATCTATATTAATATTCCACTCCTCATTGGTTGAGCACTTTTATCAACACCATTGACGGTTTCAATATATATATATATATATATATATATATATATATATATATATATATATATGTGTGTGTGTGTGTGTGTGTGTGTGTGTGTGTGTGTGTATATATGTGTATATATGTGTATATATACGTGTATATACACACACACTATATATAGTATATATATTATAGATGTAGGGGAAAAAAAACTTAATACATAGCAGTACAAGCTTGTCACGTGCGTTGCACATTCATCAGTTTCTAAAAAAACACATACTCACTGGCTGTTCAGTCAAGAGGCAAAATTAGAAAAAGAATTTTTTTCGAATTTTTGACAAAGCCAAAAAAAAGAAAGAAGATTTTTTTGGCTTTGTCACTGCTCCACCCCCTCCACTGATCCGAGGAGAGTTGCAGACTATATCTATCTATCTATCTATCTATCTATCTATCTATCTATCTATCTATCTATCTATCTATCTATCTATCTATCTATCTATCTATCTATCTATCTATCTATCTATCTATCTATCTATCTATCTATCTATCTATCTATCTATCTATCTATCTATCTATCTATCTATCTATCTATATACATATATACTTTGTTAAAAGAAACACTCAACGGTAGGGAAAGTGCTCAACAAATAAGGAGCAAAATAATCCAGTGAATCAAATAAATTCTTTATGAGCCAGTACAAGACTGATTCATGCCATGAGCAATCATCAGCTAAGTTACTTGAATCACTGAATTTTATATATATATATATATATATATATATATATATATATATATATATATATATATATATATATATAATGAGTATGTAAAGATAATGTTGAAATCATAATTGTTTCCTTTTAAATATATGTCAGTTAGTCATTCAGCGAATTACTTTTTTTTTTTTGCTTTGTCATTGCTCAACCCACTCTGCTGATCTGGGGACAGCTGCTTACTACCACATACCTCCTCCGATACATGTGGCGTCACCAGCCGCTTCTTTTCACCTGACATTGAGGAGTTTTGCCAGGGGGACATAGCGCGTGGGAGGATCACACTATTCCCCCCAGTTCCCCCTCCCCCCCAAACAGGCACCCCAACTGACCAGAGGAGGTACTAGTGCGGTGACCAGGACACATACAAACATCCGGCTTCCCACCCGCAGAGACAGCCAATCGTGTCTGTAGGGACACCCGACCAAGCCGGAGGTAACACGGGGATTCAAACCGGCAATCCCCGTGTTAGTAGGCAACGGAATAGACTGCTATGCTACCCGGACGCCCTCTTCAGCGGGTTACTTTAGTAAAGGTGCAATCAGTGAGGTTTGCAGGGAGCACAGCTTCTAACTCACCATAACTAGCTCGGAGGTGCGGGTTACGGAGTCGGCTGTCCTTGCGTAGGCTGCCGACGATGATGGTGATGCAGGAGAGGAAGAGGACCAGGCCTATAACAATCCCAGCCACCACGAGTGGAGAGACAAGGAGAGACGCCTCCCCCCCTGAGTCTCTCTCGCTCCTGCAGTCTGGGTACTCCCCATGGCTCTGGTTGGAGCTCACTGGAGAGAGAGAGAGAGAGAGAGAGAGAGAGAGAGAGAGAGAGAGAGAGAGAGAGCGAGCGAGAGAGAGAAAAGGAAGAGGTCATTATTTGTAATCTAATTGGCAACAGTTCCATGGCAGCAAAGAGCACAGCAGGCAAAAATGTATTGAGGCAACCATTCAGGGATAATTTAAACTGACATTTTGACAGCTGGGGGTGGGGTGGGGCGGGGTGGGGTGGATGAAAGACCATTTTTTGAGCAGATGGGGTGAGGTGGTAGAAAGTTCAGCTCATAATGTTTTATTCAGGTGGGTTGACTTTTCATTCCTATTAATGTTAAAATCATGAATAATGTCTGTGTGCAGGCGGCTCCCCTAAACTGTCAGCTAAATAATCCAGCAGTGTGTCATATCACACACACATCACTCACCTTAACAAACAAATGGATCGTGTCCACTCATGACACACTCTGTCACAGGAAAGGAGAGGCTCATCCAACCAAGTGTGACATTTCGACATAACCTTCGTACTGCCTTGCACCATATGTCATTTCCATCAGCATGCTCATAATGCAGACTAATGTGTGGAGACCAGGGTCAATTATACGGTTGTAATGATATAAATATGTCTGACTGAAACAAGCTAGAGATGAAACTCAGACTGTACACATTCATTTATGTTGTCTTTGTCTTCCTACAGCCCAATATCATACTCCCTGTGGAACCATCCATCCATCCATTGCCCAAACCGCTTCGCCAACTTAGGGTCGCGGGATGCTGGAGCCTATCCCAGCAGTCATTGGGCAGCAGGCGGGGACACCCTGGACAGGCCGCCAGTCCATCACAGGGCCAACACATTCACACCTAGGGACAATTTAGTATGGCAGATTCACCTGACCGACATGTCTTTGGGCTGTGGGAGGAAACCCACATAGACACGGGGAGAACATGCAAACTCCACACAGAGGATGACCCGGGACAACCCCCAAGGTTGGACTACCCTGGGGTCGAACCCAGGACCTTCTTGCTGTGAGGCGACTGCGCTAACCACTGTGCCACCCCCTGTGGAAATATATGGTATATAACTTTTTTTTTGGAACACATTCATTTGAATAGCACTCTCAATTTTCACTCCTACAAATCCAAATGAATCATTTGAATGACCGTTTGGTAAGGCTGAAATATGACTGGCTGATATGACTGACCAGTGTCAGTAGGTTCAACAAGCAAAAGCAGATAGAAAACCTTGTTACAACTGTTACAGAACTGAATCTGAGTCATACCCATACTGATATCATTGATTTCTGCAGAAAAAAAAGAAAAACTTTATTGTACCCTTGAATCACTACTAAATGTCTATTTTTGGTCCTCACTAAGACCAAAACAATGACATCACTCCACTTCTGAGGTCATTACACCGGCTTCCTGTCCTAACAAGAATCGATTTTACAACTCTGCTCTTGGTTTATGAAGCAGTGAAGGGTTTAGGGCCAAAAATACATTTGTGATCTTCTGCTAGGCTATGAACCAGGTCTGCTTTCTGTCCCCACAGCTGGTACTAAACATGGAGAGGCAGCTCTCAGTTTTTATGCACCGCATATCTGGAACAAACTCCCAGAAAACTGAAGCCCTGCTGCAACCCCCAGTTCTTTTATATCAAGGCTGAAGACTTTTCTGTTGGCTGCAGCCTTTTATTAAATCAAATTTGAGGCTTTTGATTAATATCTTACACTGCACTGTAAATTCTAATCGCCTACTTTTCTGTCTTGTTCAATCTTAGCTTATTTTTTATTCAACTCTTTTTAATTGCATTTAAACGTCTTTTTATATTGCCTTATGTTGCTTTTACATTTTGTCTTGATGCCTTTTCTGTTTTGTGTAAAGCACTTTGAATTGCCTTGTTGTTGAAATATGCTATAAAAAAATAAACTCGCCTTGCCTTTACCTTTCACTGTCCCTTTGTAAATGTTGTTGCTCCTTGCAAGTCTGAACAAAAAAGGCTCATCTAACCTGTCAGGAACATCACCTCATCTGACCTGCTCCGAAAAGAATTGTCTGAGTTAGTTTTGCGACGAAGCTCTTTCTTCTCAAAATGCATCAATAATGAACGATTCAACAGTTTCAATAGTTGAATTATGGTTTCTGATGAGTCATGTCGTCTCTTCATGCTTCTGGTTGTACCTCTGGTTTGTTATATACATGGGGTAAGAAAGCTGTACTGGCCCAGGAAATATTCTCTTGCAGTGGTATATTTGTCTGTCTGCAGCACTGAAAGGCTTTGGACCAGCTACAATTGTGAATTAGTTACGTGTAGTGTGAAAAAGATAAATCATATTTTTAAAGAATTATGGAGCCACTGAACATTTTATTACTTAATGGTAATGGCCAATGTAAGAAGTTTGATTGAATGATAATGTATTGAGTTGCACGAATGACACCTGTACGTCTGCAGCTAACCTGTGCATTGTTTACGAAAGCACTAAAATATAACGGTTTACTATTAAGAACATGGAACCTACATGATGTAACTTTATACTCTCATATTTGTTTTAATTTTGGCAAAAAGAGTGAACGGTGCCCTATTCTCTCCCCCAACCAGTCTGAATGACAGGTTGAAATGCGGCTAACGCACTACGGCACCGCCACACAGCACAATGGGCAGCTGTCTGCAATATGTCACCGAGGCTGCATGCGACCTTGTAGAAAGTGAACACAGATATATCCTCCTAGACAAACGGAGGGCACAGCTTGCCCAGCTGTGCCCAAACCCTGCCGCATGGTCCTGTCCTGTCACCCCCCAAGGTTTGAATGTGTGCCAGGGAAGAGGAACGAGCCAGAGGGCCCCTGGATACCCAGCTGGACAGATGGATATGGACGCATCGAGCAAATGGGCACATGTGTGTATCTATAAGTCTATGTGTGTGTGTTGGCGCGCACATGCATATTTGTGTACAAATGCGTTGGTTGGACTCCGTGCATACTGTCAAAGTACAGGACAATCTTGTACAACAGAAAGGGGTGGGGGTGGGGGGGTGAGATGGGAAGAAACCGATAATGACGGTGTGTGTGTGTGTGTGTGTGTGTGTGTGTGTGTGTGTGTGTGTGTGTGTGTAAAATGACAGTGGTGCACCAGGGGGTCAGGTTACATAAGTGCTGTCTTGCCCTTTACATCTCTTGCCGTCCCTGCTCTCTCGCTCTCTCTTTCTCGCTCTTTCCCCATCCCTTGACCTTGACTTGCTTGTTGCTTTCTTTTGCTCGCTCATTCTCGCGTCTCGTCTTCCATCCAAACAATTGTATCACTCCTTTTACATCTTCTCTCCTGTCTTGCTGCCCTCCCCTCTTTCAGCCTCATCAACTGCATTTCTTGCTCCATCCCGCCATCATTTTATTGTCTCTGCCCCACCCTCTTTCACACACCCCCCCCTCTCCCTTTCCCCCTGAGGACTTATTCCATTTCAGTGTGTGACAGATAATTAGATCTGGAGTCTACATTTAGTTCACACACACACACACACACAACCACCCAAACACACACACACACACACATCCTTCACTCATCATCGCCAGCATCATCATCATCTTCATCATCGTCATTAGATTACAGAACCTTGCTGGTCTGTTGCTCTCCATTTCTACTGAGGTCTGTTTCCATAGGCTAGTTCTGGGAACTTATCTCTTATCTCTGTGAACCATCCATACCTTTTGTATGTGTTTAAGTGGGAGAGTACTGCTGGCGTCGTGTGTGGCTGCCGCTTCTCCCTCTCGTAGCCCACCCCCCTTCCCATCCACCCCTGTATGTCTGTGTTATGTTTATCTGTTGTCTTGTTTCACTGCTGTTTATTGTAAAGCGACTCTGAGTGCTAGAAAAGCACTATATAAGTTTGATTTATTATTATTATTATTACCAGGCCTCCAAAGGGCTCAGCCTTGGCACAAGCCTAGTTTTACAGAGCCCTTTGGAGGCCAAATACATGAAATGAAAGTTATTTTGTTTGTTTGTTTTTAAAATAAGTCACCTTTACATATTGCAATCCTGCTGACCATCCAGGGCATTACTACAGGTACTTCAAGCACAGCCTGAATTGTTTGGGTTTGGGTTGGGTCTGAAAAGAAAGATCTTATATGTACAATTACTAGTTTGGTTGTAAATTAGTCAAAAATGATTACCTTAAGTGATGTTTGTTGATATTTCTATAAAAGACAGACAAAAAGACTAAGGACCTTTCATTTCATGTTTTGGGCCTCCAAAGGGCTCTCTGAAACTAAGCCTGGGCTAGGGCTGTCTCCATGAAATGATAAAATTAAAACTTTGTCGTAGGACTAAACCAAATACATCATTGGAAAGATCTTGACCTGTAGAGCAAATAGCCCTACAGTAAATGGCTCCTGCTTTGAAATTTGACCTCTGAACCTTGACGTCAGTGCATGTTGGAATGCTTGTCAGTCAGCAACAGAAGGGCCTACAGTCGTGGGACCAACTGTTACGGAGAGCTCTTGACTTCAGCTACGTGACCATACTCATATGGTCAATATTAATTTTCACATGTTTAACAATTAGATCTTTAAAATGGGTTTCCCATTCCCTTAAACCCCTCAGCGTACTCTCAATTCAGTATTTACAACTTCCAATTCTAGGATATACAGTAATCCATCCATCCATTATCCAAGCCGCTTATCCCAACCGGGGTCGCAGGGATGCTGGAGCCTATCCCAGCAGTCACTGGGCAACAGGTGGGGAGACACCCTGTACAGGCCATCAGTCCATCACAGGGCCCACACACACACACACACACACACACACACACACACACACACACACACACACACCTAGGGACAATTTAGTATGGCTAATTCACCTGACCTACATGTCTTTGGACTGTGGGAGGAAACCAGAGCACCCGGAGGAAACCCACGCAGACAGAGAGAAAATGCAAACTCCACACAGATGATGACCCGGGACGACCCCCAAGGTTGGACTACCCTGGGGCTCAAACCCAGGTCCTTCTTGCTGTGAGGTGACCATGCTAACCACTGCACCACCGTGCCACCAAATACGGTAATATTTTTTAAAAACTACAATTCACTTGAGTCACACCATGCAGCTTGATACAAATCAGTACCACAGTTGTAGTTCTTCCCGTATTTAAGGAGCTTTAGGCCTATATGTATTTCATTTTATTATAGTTTCCTGTCACGAACTCCATCAGTTCATCCAGTTCATACCTCAGATCCCATCTCCCTTTCCTACCTGGCCGTCATTCCACTCCCCTCACCTGATTTCCCCACCCACCTCACCTGTAGCTCAATTCTTCCCAATCACCCACAGTATTTATTCCAGCCCCCTTTCACTTGCCCACTGCCAGATTGTCTAGTGTGTTTTCTCATCTAGAAATCCAGGTTATTTTTTTTTCTTGTGGTCATTCTGCCTGACCTGCATGTGTTTTGACTCTGCAGCCTGATTTCTGATTTCTATTTCTTCTGCCTGCCCCTTCTCTGCTCTGTTCGCCTGTTTTAAACTGACTCCCAGGTAACCTGAACTGTGTATGAACCCGTTTTCCCTTCTGCCTGCTCCTTGTCTGTTTTGGTCACGTATCGAACCGTTTTCCCCAGTATTCTGACCTCTGCCTGCCTTTTGACAAAAGTAAACTGTTTTGTGACCTAAATTTGCCTGTTTTTGAGTCACGCATTTGGGTTCTCATCTGCCAGTCTTAAATTAAAGTTCCATTCATTACAGTTTCCAAATATTTGTTTGGCCACCTCCTGGTTTTAGTAAACTGCCCCTGTGTGCTTAGAAATCCAAAGAGGAAGAAGGAATACGTCATTCCTGGGCACTCTAAACTCTCTTTTTTTACTGAACGAATATCATCGTTACATAAAATAACACAAATGAGATAACAGTTCAGATAACTATACACAATGCAAAGACAATGGTTCAAACAACATGCAAGCTATGTGGTTTCGGTTGATTGCAGCATCCATTGCGATCACCATAGCAATATTTTACATGCAAATTCACAATAAAGCAAGACGCCACGTTAACCACAGGCGAGCATTGTCATCATATCATATTTAACAAATTTGTCATTCCAATGCGGGGGGGGGGCTGTCTTCAAAATCATTGTCATTTTTTAGTTATTATTAGGGGGAAAATTATAAGAGAAATATAATTGCCTTTTTAATAATGTAAAGGGAACACAATTGAAGCTCTGGCCTTCCTTCAAAACTAACTCATTACATCAAAATGAAAGTTATCAGACACAATTCAGTGTTTTAGAGAACAAAAAATTGTAACTGAAGTACTATATAATAAATTCAGTTAAATGACGATAAAAATAACATAGTTTTCTATACTAGGAAACAATATTAACCACCACCCATTGCGCAACGTTGTTGAACCAAGGAATTGGATCCTAACTGACATTCCCTTGGCATTGTTTCCGTGGTGGCAGCATGTAATTTTAACACATTACGTGCTGCCACCACGTAATGCGGTGTTACGAGGTCGTGGTCATTTCACGTATTTCTGTGGGATCAGGTTGGACAAGCCCTGCACGCTGTGTGAGATTGTACGTCAGTGTCATGCCGTCATCATTTCCATTAGGCCTAACTCAATTGTAGCCTTGTACAGTTAAAAATAGCACCCTCAGTCGCTGTTATTTTCTTATTATTTTAATGATGTCTGCAAGTCCACCCGTGAAACGTAAGAGGCTGTAGAGATATAGGGCTGAATGGGAGAGGAGAAAGATTACCGGGTCCACACATAGAGTGACTGACTGAGCAGCTGCTACAGAAACACAGACTTTATTTTCAATCGATTTCCTTTCTTTATGCTACTGGGGAATGCTTGCCGTTACTAATAGTTTCTATTTTTTGGGGTGGACACAATGTTATGTTTGGGATGTTTCAGTGTTGTTTGTGTCAAACCAATCAGTATTAGAAATCCAAAGTGTAATTTTGTTACACTTGTAATTGTACAAGCTTTTGTTAGTCTTGCTATAAAGCACTGCAAACCGTGTGTATTGGCGTATTGGATTCCCCCCCGAAAAAAAAAATCATTGCATCACCAGAGGAGAGCAGATGTAGGAACTGTGGCGGGGGGTGGGGAGCTTGGGGAGAGCCACTTATTTCTCCATATATAAGGTGGCAACCCTAACTCAGGGTGAACATAACCATGCTTCTGCATACCATGCTCAGAGCCAAGGGGCACTGCAAAGATTTCATGAAACTCTGAATTCTGTTGCATGGTTAGTGTTGAAATGAATCAGGATTGGGAAGAAGGGCTGCCATAGCTGTTGTTAGCTGCTAGAGATGTTGTGCACCGGTTTTAGCCCTACTTAACTTATTTTGGGGCATACAGTGCGTGGGCCGCTCACTCTGATTGCATGCACTACAACCCTAAACCTATCTAAACATTACCCGGAGGAGCTGTATATGAGAACGCAACCGGACATTAAACGGACTTCACCCTGCCTTATTGAGCCCATTGTCCGGAGTTGTTGGGTTTTTTTTTTTTGCTTTGAAAAATTGATTAATTAAGTATGAACAACACAAAACACACCTTACACAGACAAGACTGTGGCAAGTTTAATGCTTTATTTTACATGGTAGGTGCAGGTCAAAATGTGATTTATGCACAAAGTGCAGGCTTTTTCCAAGTCTCAGGTGTACCTTTGTTGGTGTGGCTCTTTTATGTGAGTAAGGAAAAAGAAGGGTGACTTCCGGTCTACTGAACAGTGATGCATTACATAAAAGTTTGATCCAAACAAAAACAAGTGTTCAGACTGAACACAACAGAAACAAAACAACAAACAAGGAGCCAGCTCTAGGTTTATCCTTGGGTTATGTCATGGTAATGTCTTCCTTGTGTCATGTTCAAGTGTCATGTTCCCTCCCACAGATGTATGTTCCTCATTTTGGTTTCCTCCATGACGATCAACATAACTTTTTTCTTTTTAATTGAACATTATTTTTACAAACAAGGCAAGTCAACCATGGTATAAAACATTTGGGCATGTGTCTGCGTAAGACAAAACAAACAAATGAGGAGAAAAAATATCCAAAATCAAAATTCTTAAAAATAAAAGTGAATTAAAATATATAAATCAAACATACCACACAAACAATACCGCTAAGATGGTACATTCACATAATTTGGTCTTCAATATGAATTAAAGGTTGATACATTCAGGGTCTATTGTAAGATTGTGCACATTTCAGCAGTTCTTTTGCGGATCTTAAATTCATACATTTCAGAGATTTACAGTACAGTCTAAATTCATTACAAAAAGCATGGAAAATGGGTGGCGTTTTCATAAATTTAGATTTGTCTATATAATGTTTTGCCATTATGAGAATTGTGTTAATCAGCAGATTTTCTCTTTTCTCTTTCATCACCAGTCCATACATTACGTCCACATGTGATCTGAGTTCAACAGATATTCTTTTGTTTCACCCATTCTTCCATTCGTTTCCAAAATAGTTGGGAGTGACAACATGCATAGAAAATATGCTCCATTGCTTCAATATCTGAACTGCAAAATGAACAGACATTATTTTCAAAACTGAATCTTAATCTAAGAAATTCATTGGAGGGATATATATCATTAATTGAATGTTTCTGTTGTTCCATAGCGGTGTGGAATGAGGAGTAAAATTATGTTTGTACAACACTCGCCAATATAAGAGGACTTGCTGATGATAGCTGGATAACCTAATTGGGCAGCTTCTTGATGTTATAATCATATTCATTCATTATCCAAGCCACTTATTCTGCTCTCAGGGTCGCGGGGATGCTGGAGCCTATCCCAGCAGTCATTGGGCAGGAGGCAGGGAGACACCCTGGACAGGCTGCCAGTCCATCACAGGAAAAGAAAATCTAAACCTCCAATAGCATTGAATAAACTGTCTGGAAAAATGTGCCATAATCTACCTGGGGATTTTAAATAGGATTTAAGCCATTTCAATTTTGTTTCATTCATACATTCAAAATCAATGGCTTTTAAACCTCCTTCTTCATAGTTTTTAACCAAGACAGGTTTTTTTAGATAGTGTGTTTTGTTATTCCAAATAAAATTAAAATTTAGTTGATTCACAGCTTTTAAAATGTATTGGTCCAATGGCAGGGAGTATGTAGGGTGTAAGATTCTGGAAAGACTTTCAACTTTACTGAGGTAAGTGCAACCAAATATAGTGAGATCTCTTTGCAGCCAATTTAAAATATTTTTTACAATTTGTCAATTTCCCCGTCAAGTTTAAAGAGTTACTTTCTTCTAGATTTTTGGTTAGATGTTTTCTCAAGTATTTCACCCCTGTTTTAATAGGTATGTTATAAATTGTTTTATGGGTACAGTTTTTAATTGGTGACAGTTCACATTTGTTAAGGTTGAGAAACAATTCAGAGGCTTTGGAAAAAACACTTTGTATAGAAGTAGGGATTTGAAGTTTTTTTTTTTTTTTAGAAAAAACTGTTGTGTCATCCGCAAACTAGCTAATGATCAATTCTTTTTCAAAGATCTTGATACCATAAAGATTCTGACAATTTTTATCAAAATAGCTAGCATTTCTGCTGCCAAGATTAATAGACCAGGACTAATTGGACAGCCTTAAATTATGCCTCTTCTTAAATCGAAATGGCTTGTAGTGCTGAAAGGCAAGGCAACTGAACTAGTTCTATTATTATAGAAAGTGTGAATTAGATCTATAAATTTTGGCCCATACCCATAATGCTGTAGTGTTTGGGTTATGAATGGATGTTCTATCACATCAAATGCTTTCTTGAAGTCAAGAAATACAATGTAACCATTAGCTTCATAATCTAAAATATCTAGCATAAGACATATGTATGGTATCATGTATTGACCTCTCATTCATAAATCCAGATTGAGTTGTGCCAACAACTTGGGGTAGAGTTGTTTTTAATCTCCTAGCAAAAATATGACCCAAGAGTTTATAGTCGTTATTCAGGAGGGTAATAGGCCTAAGGCTGTCAACTAGTCTTGCATCTTTTCCTGGTTTTGGAATAAGGAAAATAACTCCTTGTTTCATGGTTGGTGGGAGATTAGTTTTCAACAGCTTCTAGGAACACCTGTAATAAAAGTTCTCTTAAATCATTCCAAAAATGTTTGTAAAAATTGGCAGTTAGCCCATCTGAGTCTGGAGACTTCAATTTTTATTATAGCCTTGTCCAATTCTTCTATCAATATGTTAGACTTACGTAGTTCTTTTGAGTCATTATCAAGCTTTGGAATACTACTTTCTACTATATTAAAGAATTCTGAACACTCAATTGACGAAAAACAGGATGTATACAAGCTCTTATAAAAGGAAAAAGATTTCCTTGGTTATCATACTGGGTTCCGAGCATTCTGTGTTGTTGATTAGCAGTGCTGTAATTTCATTCTTTTCTTGTCTTCTTTTTTCTAATTTACAGAAGTAAGAGGAGTTTCCCCCCCCTTCTTCTATCCATTTGGCTTTTGATCTAATAAAGGCTCCTTTTGCTTTAGCCTGGAAGACGCAGTCTAATTTATTATGTAACTCTATTATTTTCTGCTTTTCTTCATTTGATGGGTTTTTGTTTTGTTACAATATATATTTAACTCTTTAATTAGTTTGTTTTTGTCTTTCTTTTTTTCATTAGCCATTTTTTTGTTGAATGTAATTGAGTATTGTCTTACTTTATATTTGAAAAATTCCCATTTGGAAGAAAACAAAGGGAGATTATTGTCCTTTTTTATTTGATCTAACATAGATTTAATTGTATGACAATAATCATCGTGTAGTAAAAGAGTTGTGCTGAATTTCCAATATCCCTTATTTCTCCTGAAAACATATGGTGTTTTTAGCTCTAAGGATATAAAGGCATGGTCAGTCAAAGGGACCTTATCGATGGGACACTTTTGATACATGGGTGAAAACGCTGTTGCTAACTAGCGACAGAAATCGATTCCAGATTTTGAATGACCATTTGGCTTAAACCAAGAAAACTGTTGTATGTACCCATTTTTTCCCCCAAACATCTTCTAACTTAAGTTCACTACAAAAAGCCAGGATAATGTCATTATAGTGATGGTCATAATGTTTACTTGGGAATCGATCCAACAAATTATCTGGTGTAATATTAAAATTACCTGTTACAATGTTCTCTGTTGAGTAAAGTCATTTAAGATCGAATATAATTTCTGATATATTTAAAAGTAATGCCTTATTCTGAGTACATTTATTATAACCATATACGTTAGTTATGATTACAAGAGTTGTCAATATTTATGACCATGACTATCCAGTGACCAACCTCATCAGATTTGACTGCAATAACTGAACCTGGGCCATTATTCATTAACATAGCTACCCCAGCTGATCTTGACGTACCGTGACTGTAATAAAATATTTTCACTCCACTGGTTAATCCAAAACTTTTCATCAATAGTAGTTGAATGTTTTTCTTGAAGAAAGTTAATATTAGCTTTCTGACCCCTGCAATATAGAAAAACTGCTTTTCTCTTGACCCTCTCCTGAAGACCATTTGCATTTAATAAAATTAATAAAAGTTGACTTTTTAAAGAAAACACAAATGTAGAACCACTTAAAACCTAAAAATAGAATTGAATGTTTTAGCTTATGTAGAAATATAACTTACTTAAGAGTGCTATGCACTGTACTGTAAACTAGTTGGTTTTAACGGTTAGCAAAACAGCAAACAGATTCAACAGTCTTTCCGTTTCGAGCATTTACCCATTGTAGAGAGTCATTTTCTTCTTTCAGCCTTCTCCTGTAGTTGCATAAACTCTTTTGCCATCTATGAAGGCGATTGGGCCCCTGAAGCCGGCCCTTTTCCCTGCTTTCCTTGCTTTTTCTATGATGGGCCACAGTGTGTCTTGGGCGAGTTTGTCCCCTTTGGTCAAATCTTCCACGAAGCAGATCTGCATCTCCTCACACACCTTGTGTTTGAATGATGCTCCCCAGACGTCAGCACGGTGATTTGTTGACTCACAAGTCAGTCTCTAAACGCTTCGCGGAACGGGGCCAAGCTGGCGACGTGAGTGCAAGCGTTTTCGAGAGCCGATCACTAATATTTTCTAAAACAAGCGGAACACAACCTTCTAATAGACTATTGTATTACAACGCTATAAGAGCTGTGTGGTGTGGTTTATGTTGATGAGCTAGTGACCTTCATCGTTACTCTAGTCGTTTTAAACTGGTAAACTTATTCGAGGTAAATGCAAAGTTAGCTGAGTTTGTCAGCCGACGGAAACAGCATGGCCAAATCAGTGAAGGAGACAGGGACGTTCGACCTGCAACATTAGCTATCGCGGATGAAGATTTTCCTCCCTTGCCTATGACACTATCCAAACCCCCCTACTCCTAAGAAAAGCAAGACCCCGCGAGGTCCAGATGTAGATAGTAGTACAGACCTTGTGTAGAAAATCTCAGTGAAGTTTAACACCAGAATTGATGCTCTGAAAAAGAATGTGGAGAGACTAATCTCCGACAACACAGTGAAGACCGAAGGTCTGAAAACAACTGCTGACTTTGCCTGTGCTGAGATTCGACATGTGAAAGGAAAAATGACAAACGTTAATGTCTTTACTTGAGGATTCCCCCTGGCTCCATTTAAATTGTTTTTTTTATTGTTGTTGTTTGAAAGATATATTTGAATACTGAATATTGTATCTTCTATACAACTTGTTTAATAAAAAGTCTCTAAACGCTTCGCTCAACTAGAGACTGAGGACATTCTCCCAGCTTTGGTTGCTAAAACTGGGTGGAAACAATTAAGAGTTTAAAAACCGTTAATTGCAGAACTAAGCCAAAGTCTTTAGGGCGGGGCCGTCACATTGGGGCGGTGACATGCAGAAGTCGTGTGCTTGTAAACACCGTCGTACCAGCAACACTTGCGTTATAGGATGGCTCAGGCGCAGTTACCGAAAAAAACTAGACAAACACAGTCAGCGAGCTAACATTAATTATGGTTTCAAACTCACCATTGCACTACAGTGTGTACTTCGTCAACAGCCACTCCAACCAGCCGCTCCCGAAATAACGGTGTTTGTAGAAGCCGTCTCCACTTTGCTTGGCCAACAAAAGTTTCTAGTGTGCCAAACACAACCTTGGGCGAAATCACCGGCGGCGATCTGGTCATCGATGTCCTCGCTTTGTCCCGCGTATGCGGCAGGGATGCCCTTTGCTTTCAGAAATTGCACTTGCTCCTCCATTATCGACATCTAAGGGCATATGACTAGCAACATAGATTTAAGTCCCTGTGCAGACAACAAGTCGCAGACAGTTGGTCAAGCTTGATAGACCAAGCTTTTCCCGTAACCACTTGGTAAACAAGCAAACGCGTCTTTCTTGTACTGGGTTAAAAGTTTTAAACAAAGCCGCTGTAAATGCGGCTTTGTGTAAAGGGGTGGGTTTGGCGAGGTTCTCACACTTTTAGGGTCAGTAGTTCCACCTACGTGTGCTCAGTCCACCAAACTTGTCAACTGAGCACACGTTCGATAAAACTGAACCAAACGATCTAACGTTACTCGGGACATCCATTTTCGATGTTTTAAAAACCTTACAAAGTGATCCGCTATATCTCCAGTTTGTTTCACTACGCAGGAGGATGAGGAGAGAGCAGTTTCCAGTAAAGCGTGTCCTTGACAAAATGTAAGGGGCGTAGCAGTAGACGTAGGCTTGTTAGCGGCCGTTCTCGCCGCCGTTCTAGCAACGATCTTGCATTTAAATTGTAAATCCAGAATAGATTTATGGTTAGCAACATCTGAAATTGTAAAGTATGTGTAAATTTCTAGCGCTCCCTTAACAGATCATTGTTTAATTCATCTTGTATTGAATCCAGAGAGTAGGACTAAATATAAAAAAGATTATTGGAAGTTTAACGCAGACTCCTAAAAGATGAGGCGTATGTTAAATCTATCAAAGATTTATTACAGAAAATAAAGAAAGATAGGAGTATAACTAGCTGCAGAAGTAGATGGGATTTTTTAAAATTTAAAGTGAGGGAGTTTTCAATAAGTTTTAGTAAATCTAAATGTAGACAACAGAGAGTATGAGGTCAAATTGGTATAAGACACAAGTTATTGCTGTAATAAGACATTAGTATATGATGTTGATAAAAGCAATTTTATTAGTGTTGTGTTCTTATGGACAAAGTACCCGGAGATGACTTTATGTAAAGGAGCTTTTATTCATATCTCTCGGCTGTACATGTCCACCTGACTGTCAAGGCATTGGAGAGCGCAGTTCTGGGTTTTGGCGCTTTTGCACCTAATATTTATATCCTTTCTGGGCGGGGTTACATCCGGTCAACAACATGTAAACAATAAGTAGTTCCATATCCACAGTGAATGATAGAACATTTATCAATACACCACATTCCTCCCCAGAAACTTTAAACCTCTCATACTTTCATCTGAACAACAACAAAAATAAAACCTGTTTTCCACCCACAGCAGTGACATTCTTTTTCCTATTACAGTCAACACTCAGTGAACAGTTGTTTACAATCAATGTTTCTCCTAAGCAGATTATAAAGTTAACCTATCAGGTGCTCGTCTGTTTCGCTGCGTTCTGGTGCGTGGTACTTCCGTAGCGGCAGATGCTTCATCTCTTTCCAGTTCACCACTGGTTACCACCTCTGTTTCTGGAGCCCTGACAAACACATGTTCTGCAATGTCAAATTCTGGGTCTCCTGTGTTGTCTGTGGTCTTATCTGTGATCAACTGGTCAGTGTGTTTCTTGAGGGTTTGCCCCTCTACCTTGACTAAGTAAGTCACTGGCCCTAGAGCTCGCTCTATCACCCCTGGTTTCCATTTCTTCCCATCCCCTCCCCGAAAATCCCTAACCTTCACCTTCTGATTGGGCTGGAGGGTTCTAGGACTGCCTGTAACCTTTGTGTGTTTCTCTTGCATCTGTGCTGAGAATTTTGGATTTATCAGCGACAACCTGGTTCGAACCTGTCTTTTCAGAAAGAGCTCAGCTGGGGTTTTCCCTGTGGTTGTTGATGGAGTGTTCCTATAACTAAACAAAAAACTATCAATGCACCGTTGCACTGGATACCCATATTCCTTCTACTTCTCTAAAGACTGTTTAAAATTCTGGACCAACCTTTCTGCCTGTCCATTGGAAGCTGGATTGTAAGGAGCGGACTTGATGTGTTTGACACCATTTTGTTCTAAGAAGGTTTCAAACTCCCTTGACACTAGCTGTGGGCCATTATCTGAAACGACCACTTGGGGGAGCCCCCACGCTGCAAAGAGGCCCCTCATTGCATCTACTAGGGCTGTAGCTGTAGTCCTGGTCATAAGCTTGACCTCTGGCCAGCGCGAGTATGCATCACTGACCAAAAGAAACTGCTGTTTCCCTTTTTCTGCAAAATCGATGTGGATTCGTTCCCATGGCTGCTCTGGCCATTTCCATGGGTGTACGGGCGCTTTGGTGGGCAGGTGTCTGTTTGCTTGGCATAAAATACAATTGTTTACCATATTTTCTATTTCCTGATCTAAGCGTGGCCACCAAAAATGGCTTCTGGCTACTGCATTTGTCTTCACAATGCCCAAATGCTCTGCATGCAACTCTTTCAAGAGTGTAGGTCTCAGTGTCATGGGTATGATTACCCGTAAACCCCATAACACACAGTCGGCTTCCACTGTGAGCTCATCATGTCTGTTCCAGTATGGCTTTAATTCTTCATCTGCTACATGTTTAGGCCATCCTGTCTGTATAAAATGCCTAACTTTTGTGAGCACCCTGTCTTTATCTGTTTGGATTTTAATATCTTTGACTGAGACTGGCATTGCTTCTAACCAAGACACTCTGTACTCTGGGTTACTCGTTGGTGCTTCTCCCTGTACTGGGAGCCTGGACAGACCATCTGCATTTGCATGCTGTAAGGAGGGTTTGTAGACTATGTCATACTGATAGGCAGAGAGGAGTAATGCTCATCTCTGCAGACGGGCAGCGGCTAATGCTGGCACCCCTGCTGTTGGCCCTAGAATCTTTACTAAAAGCTTACGATCCGTCACTAATATGAATTTCCTTCCATATAAGTAGTCCCTAAATTTTTGTATCCCAAAAATTATGCCTAGTGCTTCTTTCTCAATTTGAGAGTAGTTGATCTCAGTCTTGCTAAGCGTGCGTGAGGCATATGCGATTGGACGTTCACTACCATCTGCCATTCTATGTGCTATCACTGCTCCTAACCCATAGGCACTTGCATCACATGCTAGTAATAGTGGTAGCTGGGGGTCAAAGTGAGTCAGCACTGTGTCTGATGTTAACTGGCTCTTGGCCTTCTCAAAGGCTTCCTGGCACTTAGTAGACCATACCCATGGCTTGTCTTTCTGTAACAACTCAGTCATAGGCTTTATGATAGTGGATAAGTTGTCCATAAACTTCCCATAATATGTCAGTAGGGCTAAGAATGCTCTCAGTTCTGTGACATTCTTTGAGGTGGGAGCATTTGCTATGGATGTTACCTTCTCTTCTATGGGGTGTAACCCTTCCTTGTCTATTTTGTGCCCTAAATATGTAACACTTGGCTGGCAGAAGGCACACTTGTCTTTGTTCACCCTTACACCTCTGTCTTGTAACCGCTCCAGCACTCGTTCTACATTTTCCCAGTGTTCGGCTTTTGTTGTCCCTGTGATGAGTATATCATCTAAATAGCACACTACCCTTGGCAGCCCCTGTAATACCTGATCCATGATGCGTTGGAATATTGCTGGGGAGCTTGCTACTCCATATGGCAACCTGTTTAGACGATACAGCCCCTTAGGCGTGTTTATAGTTAGGTACTGCTTGGATTCATCATCCAGCTCTACTTGCTGGTATGCTTGTGTGAGGTCTAACTTGGTGAAATACCGGCCACCTGCTAGTTTAGCAAACAGGTCTTGTGTCTTTGGCAGAGGATATTTGTCTACCTCTAGCCATGGGTTTATTGTCACTTTATAATCCCCGCATATTCTGACTTCTCCATTTGTTTTGGGGATACATACTATGGGAGTAGCCCATTCACTATATTCTACCGGGGTCCATACTCCTTTTTCTTGCAGTCTGTCTAGCTGCTGTTCTACTGCTGTAGTCAGTGCATAAGGCACTGATCTTGCTTTGCAAAACTTGGGCGTGGCGTCGCTAACCTCCTGTTACCTTGCTTTTACTCCTGAAATGACCCCCGTCTCTCTCAAACACCTGGAAGTATTTCTGATACATCTCAGTCAGTGGATCTACTACCACCGGTACATGGTTCACTCTAGACCAGTCTAACTTTAAGAACTGGATCCAGTTTCTACCCATCAGTGTTGGCCCATGTCCCTTACACACTAACAAAGATAGCTGTTGTTTGCTCCCCACACTGTACTTTCACTTGGAATTTACCCAACAATGGAATCGGCTCTGAAGAATAAGTTTTTAAACTTACATCACATGGCATTAGTTGACACTTGCTAAACCTCTGTCTGTACAGTTTCTCATTTATGATACTCATGGCTGCACCTGTATCTACCTCCATTTTGATCTTTACACCATTACATCTCACCATGACCATAAATGGTCTGACATATTCATTATCATTTGTAGGCCTACCGGTAACGGAAAACAACCCCAAGTCTTTTTCAGTCCCTGTTACCTCGATGATGGTCAGCTTGTGGGTTTTGTTGGAGGCCCTGTAGTCCTCATAATCAATCTCTTCCTCCGATGCACTTTGCTGCTCGTGGGGAGACTCCTCCCTGGTGATCTAGCGAGTCTGCCTCTCTGCAGGAGTGGCCCTCCTGCTCCTCCTAGGTGCCCGTCTGGAGCTGCCGCCGTGGTTGGCCGTATCCGACTCCGATGATGCAGTGGACCTGCACGCCCTCTCCAGATGGCCCTTCCGGTTGCGGGCTCTGCACTGGAACTCTTTGTACCTGCATGTCGCTGCTTGATGTCCCTCTCCGAGGCACCGGTAGCACGCCGTGTCCCTGGCGCCCTTTTTCATGTCGTGTGCCGCGTTTCCGCGGGCACTGGCGCTCCCTTTGTAGCTGCTGGCTCTCACAATGTCTGTTCTCAGCGGAGCTTGCTGGAACGCTCTAAGACTCGTGGATGTGCACTCAAAATTGTTCACCGTGTCCATCACTTTAGCCCAGTTTAGCTCGTCCATAAGCAGCACTCAACAGCTTAGTTCTCAGCTCTTTACTACTGATACCATATACTAGCTGATCTCTCAGTTGTTCTTCTAGCGTCGCGCCAAATGCGCAAGAGGCTGCTAACCCTTTTAGCGCGGCAACATACTCGGCTAGAGACTCACCACTTTGTTGCTTGCGGGCACGGAAGCTATAACGTTCGCTCAGGACATTCTTCTTTGGCACATAAAAGTCCCTCAATGCTCTAAAAATATCAGCTAATGGCGTTTCCGAAGGCTTCTTTGGCGCTACCAAGTCAGTCAGTAAAGTGAAAATCTTTGCACCCACCACGGATAGGAACACAGCCCGTTGCTTCCCCTCCTCAATCCCGTTGGCTTCGATAAACTGCAAAACGATCCTCGTACGTGCTGAAGCTTTCGTTAGCCTCGTTGAAGCACAAACCCGACTCACTGCTAAACACAGCCATTTCGTGACTGACGTTGCTAGTTGCTCCGGTTAGCTCTCTCTTCTCTCACACCTTGTTCTCCGTCTCAGAAGAAAAAGTTTTCGTGGAAAAAAAAAACCGAATCCCCCTCGTCGCCAGTGTTGTGTTATTATGGACAAAGTACCCGGAGATGACTTTATGTAAAGGAGCTTTTATTAATATCTCTCGGCTGTACATGTCCACCTGACTGTCAAGGCATTGGAGAGCGCAGTTCTGGGTTTTGGCGCTTTTGCACCGAATATTTATATCCTTTCAGAGCGGGGTTACATCCGGTCAACAACATGTCAACAATAAGTAGTTCCGTATCCACAGTGAATGATAGAACATTTATCAATACACCACAATTAGCTTACAGGCCAAGCTTGACAATTTATGTATTAAAAAAGCACAAGGTGCCTATATAAGATCTCGTGCTAAGTGGATTGAAGAAGGGGGGAAAACACGGCTTATTTCAGTGGACTAGAAAAAAGGTGACAGGAGAGAAAGGCAATTAACATGTTAGTGATCAATGATGTTAAATGCACAGATCATAAAATTATATCTGAAGAAGTGTATAGATTTTATTCTAAACTGCATTCATCAGGACACTCTGTTAACGATTCAATCGCATTTCTAGAAAATGTAAAAACACATATCCCCAAAATAGATTTAACTTTTAGACAGATTTGTGACTCTGAGATCCAAATAGTAGAATTAGACAATGCAGTTAAGAGGCTAGCAGTAGAAAAAGTTCCAGGACAAGATGGTCTGACCTCCATTTCTATAAATTCTTTTGGGAGGATAAAAAAGGGATTTTATTTGATGCTCTAAATGACATGACTAGGAATAGGACAATAACTCCTACAATGAAACAGGGATTAATAACACTTATACCCAAACATGGTAAAGATAAAAGATATATTGACAATCTACGCCCTATTACGCTGCTGAACACCGACTACAAATTGTTTACACATGTGATTGCTGACAGATCAAGGGACGGTATGACACAGATTATAAGTGACACCCAGTCTGGTTTTCTTTTAGACAGATCTATACATATTAATATAAAATTAGACTTATTAGATTATAGCCATTTAATTGAAGATGATGGAGTTATCTTATTTTTGGACTTTTACAAGGCCTTTGACGTGGTTGAACATCCATTCATTATACAAACACTGGAATATTTTGGTTTTTGGGGAAAAGTTTATAAAGATAATTGAAATGTTATATGACGTTATTAATAGTTCGGTTTCTCTGCCATTTGGAACATCAAGGCGTTTTGAAGTTAAACGAGGTATTCGTCAAGGTTGTCCATTCTCACCTTTATTATTTATTATTGTGGCCGAATTATTAGCTATCCTTATAAAAAACTGTTTAGACGTCCAACCATTAAATGCTATGGGAAGTTCTTTGGTTATTAGTCAGCTAGCAGACGAACACAGCACAGATTCCTGCAGCATTGAATGAGGTGTGTTTTCAAAAGCTTCTGGTTTACATTTAAATATGAAGAAGTGTGAGTTATTGGCTATTCATGATCATCCTCTGATTAATGTGCACAATATTCCAGTAACGAGTGAAGTTAAATATTTGGGAATCATAATTACAAAGGATAAAACTATTAGGGAAAAATCTAATGTGGTAAATAGTATACAGTACTGTGGAACTATTCTTAATAGTTAGACTTATCCATTTTTGGATGCATTTTACTTACCAAGATGGAGAGTTTATCTAGACTCATCTATCCAGCCTATTCATTAGATATACCTGATAAATTAATCAAGAAAATTAATCAAGATAACTTCAACTTTATTTGGAAAAATAAGCATCATTATTTAAGGGGAGGTGATACTGTGAAATCTGTTGAGGAAGGGGGTCTAAATGCAATTGACTTTGATCCAATGAATGGTACCATCAAATTAAAATGGTTACAAAGTTTTGTTAAAAAATATTAAAGTTTTTGGGTTGATTTTCCATCCAAAATCTTCAGGAATTTTGGTGATATACACATGTGATTATGATATTCCTAAACTACCTGTTACGCTATCTGCTTTTCATCAACAAGTCCTCTGTTATTGGAAATTGATATAAAAGCATAACTTTACCCCACACACAGTCCCAATATGGAATAATAGATGCATATTAATCAAGAGAAAATTCTTTCTATTACAAAGACTGGATGGGGGAAGGTATCTGGTCCATTATGCATCTATTGGATAGTCGTGGAAATTTTTTAACATATGATGCTTTCATTGGAAAATACAATCGTTTGTACTAATAAACAATACAATGCAGTAATCAAGGCAATTCCACAACCAATGATTATTTTAATCAAAGGCACGCTGACTCATTCTGTGGTTATTCCACAAATGCCTACTTTAGTCAAAATGGATGTAGTTTTTTAGATAAAAAATGCAATAATAAATTAAGGACTAATCTCACCTCGATTTGTTTCTCTTCACCCTTGAAGAGGACATTTTTGTTCAAAGAATACACCAGAAATTGTATAATTAAGATAAGAACCAGTTACCTTTCCTTTCCAATCCCACCCAAGGCTAAAGTTCACTTTCAAATGTTGAACAAGATCTACCCGTGCAACGACTTCTTACACCAAAGGTTTAATTTAGATTTAAATATTTGCACTTTCTGTAACGCAGACATTGAAACAATAGAACATCTTTTTTCTCGTGTAGCTTAATTAGGACCTTTTCGGGATGCTTTTCAAATTTGGATAACCTACAATGATCAAATTACTCAGATTTTAACATATGAAAATATAAAATTTGGTTTACAATTGGAGGACAAGAAAACAGAATTTGGGAATAATAATTTATTTTGGCTAAATTTTTCATACACAAATGTCCCTTTTTCAAAATTATTCCGATATTTGCTGCATATCAAAACGAGATAATACTATATAAAAATATGTAAAATGTTGTAAAACTCAAAAAGCCCTGTCTTTATCAGTATCTATGTACCTTAATTCCTGATTGACCACTTGTGTTCTATTTTTTTTAAAACTTTTTTTATGATTATGCTCGCTCAGTTTCTTTTGTTTGTTGTAAAATATATTCTCTTGAATATAATGTGCCTTGTTGATTGTATGACAATAAAAAAAAACTATCTTACATTTAAAAATCCCCAGACGATTGGTAGGCGGAGAGCTCCGATTGTCTGGTATCGCGAGACTACGGTGAATGCGTTTGGTGAACTGCACGATTACTTGACGTGCTTTGTTCTCCGGCCAAGCCTGTGAACAGTGTCGACAACGTCACCCATTTTTTGTAGCTGCTACGGTACTATACGACAGAGAAAGTGGATGATATCCTTTATTATGTTTTCTCCGTTCCTCTCTTTGAATCCGTTGATTCGCAGATTCCAACATCTTTTATACCTCTCAAGCTCTTGGGGTCTCGCTCTCTCAATACCTCATTCTGCTTTGACCGCACCGAAAGCGTTTGGTCATCTCTTCCATGGATCTCTTGCACTCACCAATATCCGCCCTGCTGAATGCAATGCTGTTAAGTTTTCTTTTATCTTGGCGGTTATTTCTTCCAGTTTTTGATCTTGTTTGTCAAATCGATCAACCAGGGACTGAATGGCATTTAGCGGGGTGGTATTCGGTCTCCATCTCGCCTGTCTTCATTGTTTAGAAAGATTCGTTTTTGTTAGGCGTTGTAGGCGTAGTAGTCGTCGGTCGTTTTGTTTCTTCAGCTTGTTTCTTCGGTGACGTCGACGCCATAGTATTTCAAATCAAAACAGAAAGTTGGTCAATAGTCCTTACTATATGTATTTTAGAAAAGTTTTTGGGGTAAATCTCGGAATAAAATCAAATTCCATGAACGTTTGCGTCCGCTGACCGTAGAGCATCTATTCATTCCGCCACATTGCCCACTCTCCCCATTGTCCGGAGTGAGCGAGCGGGCGTGTTGATGACGTTTCTATCATGCGACTGGCGCGAAACCGGAAGAATACTAACGTCCAAGGATGAGGAAGGGTCATTTACACGAAGACGCCAACGAAAATGTCTAAGAGACTTTGGTGCGTATCAAAAAGCTGTTTGATCATCTGAGTCGTGCACGCCTGACAATCAATTTGGCAAAGTGAGGTTGCTTTTCCCCCCTTTATTTTATAGAAATAACTTTGAAAATACAACATATATATTAAACAAACAGGGAATTAAAATATTTCACAAACCCATCGAACTCTGTAGAATTAAAGAGGATAAGAATTAAAAATTAAAACACAGATAGACAAGACAGAAAATAGTGAGGTAACCTGTAGGTTCTGGCATGCCTTCCAGCCTACAGACCCCCCCCCACCCCCACCACCACCAAGTCAAAGAAATCAAACAAAAAATACACATATGCCACACACACCACACTAACCAACATCCAACATCACCCTCCCTCCTTCCCCAATCACAATAAAAGTCCTCCCTTCCACAAATCCACTATTAAACTCATCTAAGGCCACAGGTACAGGCAAAAGTGACTGCAACTGAGCAGTATCCACTGCCTGCAATGAAGAAGGAACTCTAGCAGTTTTTGGGTCTTGTGGATTACTACCGCAGCTTTCGTAGACATTTTATCAACTGTGGTAGTGCCTTTGACAGATTAACTCAATGAAAAGCCGAGTACATTTGATCAGCTTCTTGTCAGCAAGCATTCGAAAATGTTAAATCTGATCTTTTTTCACCTCCTGTTCTTGCAGCGCCATGCAAGGACCAACCCTTCAAACTCCATGTGGACACAAGTGGTGCAGGTGCTGTTTTATTTTCAGTGTGATGACAGCGGTGTTGAACGACCGTGAGTTACTTGATTTTTTTAAACTCTTTTCAGTTAAATTATTCTGTTATAGAAAAGGAGACACTTGCACTCATTTGGGCATCACAACATTTTGAAGTCCATGTTGACTCTGGTAGTGTTCCTATGGTGGTCTACACAGACCACAACCCAATTACTCTTCTGCATTCCTTGCATTGCCCAAACCGCGGGTTGATGCAATGGATTTTGTTTTTGCAATCCTATTGTTACAATTATTGTTTGGATATCCACATCAAAGGTTCTGAAAATATTGTTGCAGATGCTTTGTTAAGAGCACCTTCTACTTAAAGTTTGTGCCTGTACTGTTTACTGTTAAATCTCTCTGGTCTTCTATTGATGTCTTCATTGTCACTCTGAAAATGCTTCTCCAGGTGCCAGAGTTACTGGGTTGCAGGGTGGAGATTGGTTGGCTGGCTGGGGGGAGCCTCTACCGCCAGTCAGTATGGAACATGTATATAGTGGTAGGAAAAAAAAAGTCAGGTTATATTGCTGGGCTATGTATTTGTTTGTTTTATTTTGTATAGCTGTGGTCCACCGGGATTCCCAGTGGGAACCCCATATTTATGGGGGGGCTGTGAAGACCCCTCCGCTCCAGCCAATAGTTGTCTCTGTCCTTTGGTGTTGTTGGTTTTCCTTTGTTTTGCAAGGGCCTAGTCTCAGGGCAAAGGGTCATCATCGACTTCATGAGCCACACCTGGGCTGGTGTGGTTTCCTTTATAAAGATCACCTTCACCTCTCTATGGGAGATCCTCTCTCCCATCATGAGCGCGGCTGTTCTGTTTGGTTCACTGCAGATATTTTTGCACATCTATCTATGCTAACATTACTGGTGGCTGACTTGCATGTTTATTTCATTCTGTCAGGGTGTCTCCCGGCCTGCCGCCCAATGACTGCTGGAATTTGGTCCAGCATCCCCGCGACCCTGAGAGCAGGATAAGCGGTTAAGAAAATTGATGGATGGCTGGAAATATGTTTGTTCATAGCCTGTAAACTCGTGTGGTCTCCGATTTTTGTCGCAGCCTAGGAGCCAGGCTGTGACATTATCAAAATATTATCAAACATGCTCTGGATCTGATCGCATTAAATCCAATTTATCACAATCATCAGGAACAGCAAACATTAACATAAAGTTATTACATGTAATCTATCCATTTATGTCCCAGAAAAGAAGTAATTTTTTATCCGCATCCTCCTTTCCTTGCTTCCTCCAGTGTTTGTTTGGAAGTCAAGTCAAAAGCTCTTTGTTGTCAATTTCTAGGCTCTCCTATGCCTAAGCGAGTTATTTAAAGACACCAGTTGATCTATGACACTTCCCTGAAATCTGTGATTTTCAACATAACCAGCTCCACCTCATGGGACCGGGACAGCTTGTGTTTGGGAGCACGTCTCCTCAGGTGTTACTAAATTTGAGTAGCTGGTCCTGATAGGGGAATCACCCTCTGGACCTGTCTCATCCGTCCGTCTGGCTTTCTGCTTATTTTCCTGTCTTTCTGTGTGTGTCAGTCAGCCTGCTCTCTGCCACCCTGTTTCTCCCACCCTGTTTTCTCTGTCTGTGTGTTTTAGTGTAATTTTCTCTAAACCGCTGCTGACATTTGAATGGGTAGCATTTGAAAACACTTTGTTAATTTAACTTGTTTTTTTTCTCTCTGATTGAGTAGAGGAAGTGATTCTCACTCCGAAGGGATTCCCACAGGACCCTCCTCTCTCTCTTTCTCTCTTTCTTGCTCTCTCTCTCCTGTTTCTCTTTTTCACCCACACCCCTCTGTTCTGAACCTTCTTTTTCTTTTCTCGTTCTCTTTTCCTACAGACACACACATACACACACGTATCGTCTGTGTCATGAATCTTTTTTTCTTCTATTGACTTTTGTGTTGCATGTGAATTTTCTCTCACTGTCTCTTCTGTCTCGAGTTTGTTTCTCTCTCTTACAATCAGCTTTATTAGCATTAACACTACACCTAGTACATTGCCGCAGGACTCACTGATATTTCATTTTATTATGAAAAGTACACAAGTAACAACAAGATAGTACATGCACACTATACATGCACACTATAGATATATAATGGAAAAAGGTAATGTGTTACCCTAGCTTTATTCCCTTTATTTCTATCCCCGTTTGTTCTCCTTTTCCATCTCCCCGATAGGATCTCTCCCTCTGTCGTCCTACATGTCACGCACTCTTTTTTTCCTCCTCTTGCTCCCTTTTCATTTCTTTCTTATCCCCTTTCTGTGTCTGTCTCCTCTCCTTTCCCGTCTCTCTTCAAGTCTCTGTGTCTGCTGTCAGCTCCTTTAAAGAGGTAGAAAGCCTTTATTTTTTTTCCATTTTAATTTTTCACGTTTTGCAAAACATGCCGATATTGGCCTAGGGTGGTAGGACTGATTGCCCTCATGATAAATTAAAAAAAAAGAGAGATGCATCGCACGGCTGCTTTGAGGGAGAAAATCTACACTTTTTCCTTCCGTCTGGGGGGAAAATGCACATTACGATCAATGGCGTACACACACACACACACACACACACACACACACACACACACACACACACACACACACACAGTATTGACAGATTTGCTCTTCAAAAGCAGCGTTAGCATCTGTGCCTGTTGACTGGAGGCTATACTTTACATTCAATTTCTATGCCTTTTCTTCCAGTGCAGATTTTACTTTCTCACCATCCTCTTACATTTTAAAAATAACCGGGGTTGGTATCATCCAAAATGAAGTATGGTCTGATAAGTCATGAAATTTTCTGTGGAGTTTTCCCTCATCCTAATCCAGGGTCTAAAGATAGGAGGTGTCATCATAGATTGCATTTATTCTATTTTTATCTGTTGGAGATTGTAATATGATTGTAAAACCCAAAGGGAGTGAATTGTGATGGAGGGTTATTCAAATAAAATTTGACTTGATGTGACTTGAGTTCGCCTCTCGTTGTTAAGTATGGCAGTACGTATCCCCCCCGCCTGTCACGTTGACTCATGCTTTGGATAAATACAATTTACCTCGTCTTATTTCAAAAACAGCATTAAGATCCCCTTGTGTGACTGAGTAGAGGGGTGGGTTTGGCGAGGTTCTCACACTTTTAGGGTCAGTAGTTCCATCTACTGTTTGGTTAAGTAGAGATGGACGTTAACATGAGAAGCGGTAGAAATTCTATTTCCTGTTTAGCTTAGTGGGCAGAGAGTTTTCGCAGCAGTGCCAGAGTTGGAGGTTTTATTCCCAGTAGGATCCCTGGTACTAAAAATATGTGCACTTACAATATGGCAGGACACTTGAGATAAAAGGGTCCACTAAATGTCTAAATGTCATGTTATGCTCTATTCTTCACCGTGATACAGAGAGGGTGAGCATTTATGTGAGAGGAGAGAGAGAGAAAGGGAGAGACAGAGGGAGATGAAAAAGGGAAAGAGATTGTAATCTACTGGAGAGAGAGTGAGTTAGAGAGACGGAGAAAGGGAAAGATGGAGAGAGACAGAGAGAGACTCTAATGAATAGTGTTAGTGTGATATTTCCAGACCCTGTGGGGACTGGTTACACCTGGAGAAAGACGGAGAAAAATGCAAGACAAATTTCAATTGTGTGTGTATGCACATGTGTGTGTACGTGTGTGTGTGCACATACATGTGCACGAGTATGTGTTTGTGTTGGTGTTTGAGTGTGAATCTTGGAAGATTAAGAACCCACTGTGTGCAGAACAATCTGACCACCTGCTCTTTACTTGAAGTCGAGTGACCAGGTCAGACAGGATGTACACTCCATTACAAATTCAACCTGTCAAGTCCACTTCAGTCAGTGTTGGTGAGGAGAAGGGCACTAGTTTTAAGAAGAGTCATTGGACATCGACGCGACAAAGATACAGTATGGATGCGAGTTCAGGTTAGAGATGTAGACAACACAGTGCACCTCTATTTTCAGAATAATCTTGATTTCTGCATTATTCCAAATTAACTCAATATTAGTGCATAACAATACACATGTACATGCTGATAACCTGTATATCTGCACAGTAAGGTAGGGACATGTCATTTTGATCTATGCCTTTAGAGGAGTGGTATACTGGTGTATACTGGTTTTCGTTAAACCCAACACTAGACCAGCTGACTACATGACTTGTGTTCCCCTATCTGGTTGAAGGTGTGCTCATTGAAATCAGCTGGTGTAGTGTCGGGTTGGAGAGAAAACCTGCATACACAGCCGTATACACAAGAGTGTTACTGATGAGTGTCTGAGCTGGGAGGATTCTTCGGGTTGCCTGATGACAGGTTTCACCAGTTAGGATGTGGTAACCTAGTATTTGGCACATCACCATTGTTTCACGTAATGACTCCTCTGGGGCTCAAAGCCCATAGACCTTCTGCATGTTGAGTGGACAAACTCACCACTACATTGAGGGACCACTTATTTGCCATATTTAGTCTTCAATACAGCACTATACCCAACTGTATAGTCGAAATTAATACATAATACAGTCGCAACGGAAGCCATATGAATTTACTGTGACAGCTTGTCACTATTGCTTAGTATACTAGTATACATATATCTGCACTATTTATAGCCTTTCATAAACCTAGGGTTATCACTTGCCCCGAGGCTGAATCTAATTAAACTACACTAAACAAGCCTACAGCACTTTAATAGACTTCATTTCCAGTTGATTTTTGTGGCATTTCTACTTAATTAGATTTCATACAGATGTTGTCATTATTTAAGTCTCGGGATTTTATTAGATCATTGCTATTATTTTATTATGTGCTTTTGTGGAACTACGTCAGTGCTTTTGCTGCACTCTCAAGTGAAACCCCACCCCCCCCCAATCTCTATAGCTTTATGACCAAGGTTACTGACAAGCTGGTCACAAGAAAATTCTCAAAAAATCTTGTTTATTCTGCTAATTTGAAGCTTACCCACCTTAAATTAGCAAAATATAAAGGGCCAGCTCCAAGTGAATCCTGGCTAAAGTGTGGTAGGGGCTGGTAAGGCTTAAAGATCATGTTTCTCAAGCTGCATGTCAGGATCCCACTGGGGGTGATGCAACTATTTTTATGGGGTCATTAGATTAGTTAGCAAATTTACAACATGTTTACATAAATGTTCTGGTACATTGCATAATCTTCAGAATGTATTTGTGTCGTGTAAAACTTTCTGTCAGTTTATATCAGCGAAAATGCATCAACATAAATGTATCTATAAAGAAATTCACTAGCAAGCAGTTCTTTTATTTTTGCAGTCATGAGCTATAGGGGTTAAAAGACTAATATTGACTGCTACAGCATGAGTCCCCACACTTGCTATTAGGTCCATATATTCCAAAGCAGCATCAGCCAGCCATGCTTATTCAATCTGACAGCTTGTCTGTATTACAGTACATACAGCTACCTCCTAAAATAAATATATAAAACATTCTCTCTCGCTCTCTCTCTCATTAGTCCTACACTGCTCTGCTCAACTGAGAAAATTGAGGAAACTACAGTTTTGAAATGGTGTGGTTTGTGCTTGTGTTCATGATGATGTGCTTCTGGGCAATTAGCGAAACATGATTGCAAACACATGATTGATTTATTCATATGCATAGTACAGATAATGTGCTTATGATTGTGCTCTAAAAGGTTGCTAAATTCTGACAAGTGAGCATAGGATTTCGACTTTTAGAAGTTGTGTGTAAAATAAATTCAAATTCTTTTTCGAAAAGTCAAAAATTTTTTTGCTTTCTTTTTTTGGGGTTTTTTTTTCCCCTTTTCCCCCCGAATTGTACTTGGCCAATACCCCACTTGTCGGAGCCATCCCGGTCGCTGCTCCGCCCCCTCTGCTAAGCTGGGGAGGGCTGCAGACTACCACATGCCTCCTCCAATACTTGTGGTGTCGCCAGCCACTTCTTTTAACCTGACAGTGAGGAGTTTTGCCAGGGGGATGTGGTGCGTGGGAGGATCACACTATTCCCCCCAGTTCCCCCTCCCCCCAATACGCGCCCCAATCAACCAGAGGATGCACTAGCGCAGTGACCAAGACACATACCCACATCCGGCTTCCCACCTGCAGAAACGGCCAATTGTGTCTGTAGGGACGCCTGACCAAGCTGGAGTTAACACGGTGGATTCAAACTGGCGATCCCCATGTTGGTAGGCAACGGAACAGCCCGCCATGCCACCCGGATGCCCTGTTTTGGCTTCTTAGTATACATTCTGGACATTGTAAATTTGACGTAAAAGCCAAGCGAAAGCAAACACAAATTATTGTAATTAGCTAATGGATAAAGTTCATCAAGTTTGTCACTGAAAGGTAATTAAAGCAGCTATAGATGACATTGTGGGGCAATGCAATTAGACTACGATGCTCATTAGAATGCATTAACCTCACTGCAAACAGCCAATGGCCTGACTCACTTACTGCTCCTCTCAACAGGCTTTTAAATCAGTCTGCCTTAGTGATATTGGATATTTCTCCATCTCTGTCAAAAGTCATTTGTATAAACTGCAGGCACCCTGCCTGATAGCTCAACCAGAAAAGTGGGTAATCCTTAATCTTGGGTTTGATCACAGCTTCCTGGTTTTGAGCTCAGCTCAAGATCTTTGCTAAATTGGCTTTATCCTAATTGGTTCTGTTCTTCTTTTCACTCAGTGTGATTGCAGAATTTTCAATCTGACCAACTGCGACACCCAGATATGCATGTAATAGACAGCATTTTCAACAGCCTTACTCAAAAATTTGATATGTATCTTTAAGCTGTTTGAACGTCTTTCCAAATGTCATGATTTTTTTTATTCTTAAATTATTGACAAGCAGTGAAATACGCAACTGAAAAAAAATGAGATAAAAAAAGATGTGCATGGTTACCAAATGTCACCTTTAATGCATTATTAATTTGAATAGTGGTACAGTCAGGAAATATACGACTATGCAGAGTTGAATTACCATGACTGCACTACTGAGAATCTTAAAATCTCTTCACGCTGTGTCCAACCTGTCAGTAACTTTGTTTCCGTCCACATATTTTGAACAAATTGTAAGCAAATTTGTGAAAAGTCAACAGAAGGAAATGTAAATGAGTGTGTGTTTCGCCAACTTTTATACCTCAAGCAAGTGTAAAAAACCTTTTTTGCAATGTTTAGGATTTACTATCGAAATTCGGCATTTCCCCTCAGATTTTCTGTTGCAATTTAAAAATACGCAGAAAAAAAAAAACTCGCTGACGTAAACACAGCAAGAGCATCCATGTTCACAGACGAGAAAGTACTGCACCTCCAGACTTAGATGTGATCTACCCAAATGATTTGAGATTTATAAAAATAACTAGCGAGGAGGTTTTGTAGTGAGCTTTAACTGTATGCAACAGCTGCCCACATGAATATTTCCACACATTTGCACTTGCAGCAAAAATATATGTGATTTGGTGTGAAACTGCATCTTCTATCTTGAGTACTTTGTTGAAAAGGTTTGACTTTTCTATTGCTTGTTTTAAGGAAAATAACAGGCAGGAATGGAACAACAGTACAACTTACATCAGGGTCAGCAGATCTTACTAAAATTAAAACTCAGTACACTGAAGAACGCTGCTCTCCCTCTCTCTCTCTCTCTTTGCTCTCCTTCCTGTTTTATTGACTTGTTGTCAGGAAGGCTTTGGCATCAGAGGGGGACAACGGCCATTAAACCATCGTGTCACATCATCACTGAAGCGGGGAAAGGAGGAGGCAGAAGAGGTGGCGGTGGAAGTAAGGAAGGAGGAAGAAAGATAGGAGGTCACAACCTGCAGTTGAGTCCTTATAGAGTCAGTTTTACCTTTTGTCCAACTACTCAGATATCCTGCTTTAGATATTACGATGGTGTTTGTCTAATAGCTAGAGAAGGGTGCTCGTGGCCACAAAGTTTGCCGTTTTTAACGCTTTCTCCAGCTGCAACAACTGCCCTCAAGGTGCCCTTGACATGAAGAACCATTAACTGCCCCAGCGGAGCTGCTCCATGGCACAGTATGTCAGTTCTGTTAGTAATGGATGGTTGTTAGTTTAATGCTAAGGAGCATGGTCTTGCTGAGACAGCACCTGCCAACTCAGCAAATCTTGGCTGGCTAAATAAAGGTCAAAAAGGGAAAGAAGGAAAATCTACAATACTAGGCAGAAACCAGGATTTGCTTACAGAATAGCTGCCAGTTTTTATCCCTTTTTTTTAACATTTTGAATAACCTGTGCACACTACGAACAACTTAATAAACCAGTCACCAGAACTCAGTTTTTTTACAACCAGCAATAATTTCCCACGATCACCTTATGTGTTTCTACAACAATATAGGTTGCGAACTTGCGACTGAATTTTTAATTGGCATTGACCATCAACAGCCAATCACCAGTGAACCTCAGCATATATCCCGCCCACAGTATCATAGTCACAGTAGAGTGACAGTAGCTATCAACTTGCTGAAACCAGCCTGCAATGTTGTTTATTAGTCTGAATGCACCATTAGAGTAATGTTAAAATTTTAAAAGTTGAACAAAGATATGTGGAGCGGATGTAACATCTATTTTTCACAAATGCAAAGACTTTTGTGAGTGAACTTCTTATAACGAAACATAATTTTGTTTAAAAAATGTACATGAATAGTTTCACCTCTGTTTTTCAGTCAACAAATCATGTATTCCATATCACAAATACTAGTTTAAAATGCGTCTTTTAATGGCTTATGTTTTGTGTGTTACACAGTAATGTCCCACCCACTCTCAGAGATCCGTCCTATAGTAACTCCAGTTTATTCAATAGTGTGCAAAAAGGAGAGATATGGGAAAGGTGGCAGGGACAAAGAACAGTATGCGACGAAAGCTAAGAGCTGAACTTCACTCATGACATTTGAGTGACAGTGGTCAAGACGAGAAGTTGTCAAAGCGGTACAAATGGGAGTTTTGAGGGTTGGAGTAGTGTGTGGGCAAGACCATCAAAAATGGGGAATAATAATTACTTTTCTACACTCAAAAACACAAGAAAAGGATGAATGATTTAAATCAAAGGTTCCACCTTTAGTCCATTCTGTTCATAAATTACAATAATTAAACAACAAAAATCTTTTCTTTTCTTTTTTTTTGGATTTTTCCCCATTTTTCTCCCCGATTGTACTTGGCCAATTACCCTTCTCTTCCGAGCCATCCCAGTTGCTGCTGCACCCCTTCTTTCGATCTGGGGAGGGCTGCAGACTACCACGTGTCTCCTCCAATACATGTGGAGTCACCAGCCGCTTCTTTTCACCTGACAATGAGGCGTTTCACCAAGGGGACGTAGTGTGTGGGACGATCATGCTATTCACCCCAGTTCACCCTCCCCCCTGAACAGGTGCCCCGAGCGATCAGAGGAGGCGCCAGTGCAGCGACCAGGACACATACCCACATCCGGCTTCCCACCTGCAGACACGGCCAGTTGTTTCTGCAGGGATGCCGGACCAAGCTGGAGGCAACACGGGGATTCAAACAGGCGATCTCCGTGTTGGCAGGCAACGGAATAGACCACTATGCCACCCAGACGCCCAACAAAAATCTTTTTAGATGAAGGTCGCTAGCAAAATCATAGAGAATGGACATCCAGCAGTGGGCCTGTATTGTGTCCCGTCAACTCAAGAAGCTGAGCGCTAATGATGGTTCAAGCCTGACACCAAAACCCTGGGTTCAGCTCAAGTCCAAGACTTCCACTGCAAGTGTTCCCAACTCTCTCTGACCTAGTCACGCTCTGTTGTCTTACCAAATAAAGGCAACCGCCCGCGCAAAAGATACATAAAGTATGTAGTTAACTGCTAATAAAGTGTCCTTGACCAAAGGCTCGAATGTTAAAACGCACCAGTGGAGCTGCTCAGTGGCCATCATTAGCTGACTGAGGTTGTAACTGGGTAGGAGCCATGTGTAAATGTGCCAAACTGTAAAGCAGGGCAGTGCCGCAAAAGAACATGCATGTTCAGCAAACCTCTTTACAGACATAAAGTAGAACAAATGGTATGTGCGAAAAGTGGCCGAGTAACCAAAATCACCTGACAGAGCGAAATTATACCAGCATCCATGAAAGCCAAAATGATATACTACAGTGAGATCACTGTGTCAGAAAAATAGTGGTATTGTGCCACGATAACTTCTTGTTTAACAAATGTATACAGAAAAAGCCAGACAGACACACATGCACATATGCACAAAGCACTTATTTATGTGTTGTGTCATGTGCACAGCCATATCCATACTAAATTCAAAATTGTATCTGGATGAGCTAATATGTGGGTCACAAAACATCAGTGTGTGTGTGTGTGTGTGTGTGTGTGTGTGTGAATATGGGTCAGAATACATCATACATCTTGCCTAATCTCTCTCTTTCAACCACTCTCTCTCTCTCTCTCTCTCTCTCTCTCTCTCTCTCTCTCTCTCTCTCTCCCTTTCTCACACACACACTAGCGGATAGATGGCAGGGAGAAAGATTATCATGCCCTGCTGGCCCACATTCCTGCCTCCTCTTCATTTAATCATCAACTGCTTCCCTCACTTGTTCATTCACCTCTTCCTGTTTATCTCTCTGTCTCTTTCTCTCTCTGGCAGCTGACATGACATGCTGCCGGTGTTTTTGTTGCTGATGATGTCATCACGTCTGTATTCTTGTTTGCTGACCCTAAAATTGGACCCCATTCAGAAAGCAGAGCTACTTTTGAATTGTCAAGTTTATGACCCAGTGGAATCCGCGATTTTAAACACAAGATGATGGTCACATTTTTCAGCAGTTATTTTATAACATTGTAAAAAAAAAAAAAGTTGGGCGTCCAGGGTAGCGTAGCGGTCTATTCCGTTGCCTACCAACACGGGGCTCGTTGGTTCGAATCCCCGTATTACCTCCGGCTTGGTCGGATGTCCCTACAGACACAATTGGCTGTGTCTGCAGGTGGGAAGCCAGATGTGGGTGTGTATCCTGGTCGCTGCACTAGCGCCTCCTCTGGTCAGTCGGGGGGGGGGGACTGGGGGGACTAGTGTGATCCTCCCACACGCTACGTCCCCCTGGTGAGACTCCTCACTGTCAGGTGAAAAGAAGTGGCTGGCGACTCCACATGTATTGGAGGAGGCATGGCATAGTCTGCAGCCCCCCCCCCCCCCCGGATCAGCAGAGGGGGTGGAGCAGCGACCAGGACGGCTAAGAAGAGTGGGATAATTGGCCATGTATGACTGGGGAGAAACAAAAAACAAAAAACAAAAAAACAAAAAACTGTCATATTATTCATTCATTCTGTTCCCCATCAAAAAAGAAAGAAAAAAAAAGCTCATAGATGTGCCCTAAAATGTTCCCTCAATAAACATAACCATGCTGAGTTACTCCCTCAAACACAAGTCTTGATTTGATTTTGTTCAGTATGCACAAGACAGCATGAGGTGTAAGAGACACAAATGGTTCAAAGACAATTTCTTCAACACAACTGGGACGTAAAACCCTCCAGTGGTTTATGGGCTGTCTCGTAGCAACACTGTGCTTTGAAACCCCTAGAGGTGAGGGTCTTACAGGCAAGAGGGAGCCAAAATGAATCTCCAGTTGTTTTAAAATTGCAAATGTGAAGCTCTGGAGACTGAAGACTCCCTGGTTACCTCTTTCTGCATTTGTTTTGTTCCACGGAGCCTGTCATTTCACCACATCTCACTTTTACAGGTATATATATATATATATCATCACAGATACACGAAAAAGGTATGTATATATATATCAACACGGATACAGGAAAGAAAAAAATATATGAAATACCATTTTTTTCCGGAAATCGTCAATGGTGTTGATAAAAGTGCTCAACAAATGAGGAGCGGAATATCACTATAGATGTAGGAAAAAATTGTTTTACTACACAGCAGTACAAGCTTTTTTCGTGCGTCACACACTCATCAGCTGCTAATGTGATTCAACAAAGAGAAACACACAGTTTACGTTGCCCCGCGTCACATCCCTACTTTCGGTAGACAGTAACCAATGAGAGGAGAAAACATTTGAACTATTACAACCAATGGGGTAGGTAGTTACGATGCACAGCAACCAATGGTGGGGTAGAAAACATTACAGCCAGTGCGGTAAGGGGCTGGGGCTTGTTTTGAAAAAGCATTCAAAGGACCCGGGCACTGTTAAAATAGTGTACGTTTAAAGTATAACAAGGTAACGTCAAATGGAGTAATTTATATATATCAATACTGGGGTGGTGTTGGGGCACAGTTGGAAGGGTAGGCAGTTAAAATATAAAAATACAACATCTAATAAATGTCACGTGTTTCATCTAATGAGGGGGGGATAATAAAGACATTTTACTTGTAGTTACAAAGAAGATTTTTTTTTGGTGTCTACAGCTGGTGGCCAATTCATTTCTACAATTCAAGGTGGACATATCAGGTTTGCAAATAATAAAATACTTTTCTGCCAAGCACAGGTTACACCTTTTGCTGCTAAATGAATATGCATTGCTCTTTGCAAGGATTTTCCATGAAATGGAGTAACCGATATTCTTGTCTACCAATGACCAGATGTGTTGGCTCAAGGCCGTTGCATTTCTTGCATGCTCATTTATATATATCATAAAGCCTAATACAGAGTGTACAGTCTACATAGGAATCATACCTCTACAGGGGACAATTGGTGATAGGACGATGTATGCTGTAAATCTGTCTGTGATTGGTCAAGGTAAATCATGGCTCAAGTTGTGATTGTTCAATAACTGGCAAATCTCACTCTTATTTGTTGGAGCACTCTCGATCCATTTCTGACTTGACCATAAGAATTGTCAATCCCGTCATGATTGGTCAATCAAGACTCCAACTGAGCTGAAAATAACATGTTTGCCCCTTCCAATGACAGACAGACACACACACACACCACACAAACACACACACACACACACACACACACACACACACACACACAAACACCATACTTGACCATTTCCATAGAAGCCATGTGGTGAAATAAGTGGTGTGTGTGTGTGTGTGTGTGTGTGTGTGTGTGTGTGTGTGTGTGTGTGTGTGTGTGTGTGTGTGTGTGTGTGTGTGTGTGTGTGTCGTGCGAGGAACGGTTTAGAAGTGCTCGGGGACAAAGTGACTCATATCCTGTTGTCATCTCTCCTCTTAATAAACCTACAAACACACAAACACTCACACCCTCCCTCCCTCTCTTCAACACACACCCTGCAGATTGCTGCTGGAGAAAGGGAGTGGTGTCGTTTGCCTTTTGACAGAACAGCAGAGAATGTCTCTTTGACACAGTGCAGTGGGTGATGCTACTATACCCACTGTGGGAAAACTGCAGTAAAATTCCCAACTTCCACATGTCTGCCGGTTAGAAAGTGATCGGTAGGGAATTCCAGGTTAGGAATGGATGAGCAATGAGTCAGTTCTTGACAAGTGATTTACATTTTGCATTGGAACGACATTTAGTTATATAGCGCTTGCATTCAGTTAGCAGGTAGGGGGTTTTGCTATTTTTTTGAGTTTAAGACTCTCACATGAAGCACATGGATGTGATGTTGATGGAGTTATGTGCAGATATACACATTATTTCTTCATTTTTGCTTAGCTTACAGAAACCTATTTTAATATGTATCATCTGCAGTGGAGTTTGTCCACACCGAATCCCAGAGAACCATTTGAAATAAAACACAGTTAATCAAACATGCTGAAGGCGGGGGCCAGTGGGGGCTATAAATGTATAACAAAACCCCTGTGCTCTTGTCATCCCATAGATCATCCTAAGGACGGAGTTATTGTAAGTGGTTCATAGAGATCGCCTTTGCAGGTGGAGAACCTGGACTCCACTTGCAGATTAACTCTGTCTGGGACACATTGGTGTGCAAATTCCCCATGTTGTATGCCAAGCTTGCCGATGGGGCCGTGCCTATAGTCCCCGGGTCCTATAGGACCCTTTCGAAAAAAAAGGGTCCCATATTCCCCGTTTTCCCCTAAAAAGGTCCTATAATCCCCGTTGCAATAGACACCGGGGAACATAGGACCCTCTTTTGGAAAAAGGGTCCTATATTCCCCGCTGTTACCAGGGGAACATAGGACCCTTTTCCAAATAAAGGGTCCTATATTCCCCGCTATTGCCAATCGAGGAACAAACCGGGGAACTTAGGATCCTTTTTGCAAATTATTTCCTTAACGGGTCCAAAATAATAAAAACCTGGGTCATGGCTGAGTTGTAGGCTACGACAATCTATTCCTCCGCTGATTAAATTAGGCCGTATTACCATTGTTGGCTGTTGTATATCGCAGGCCACCTTGAGTGCGTATCCAAATTCGGCCTATAGAGGAGGCTGTAATTTGCTTTATTGTTATTTCTTACCAATATTTACTGCAGTAGGCCTAGTTAGTTGGCTCTCCGGCTCAGCATGGACAGTCGGCAATCAACGCAAGTTTGTCTTGCAGTAGGCCCGCCTACCAGTATAACCTAGCCATTTCCACCTTCGCTCAAAATTCAGTTTGCACAGCACTGGACACTTCAGCCACTTTCTTGTTACTTTGCAGTTCGTTTTCCATATTAAATCACTTGGCAGACTTTCTTTCAAAAAGACTTTAATGATGAACTTTTTAGGCAGAGAACTTAGACCAGGACTTGAAATTTAGGACCAGCACAAAGTATCCATCAACGGGGGCCGCCTACCTTACACAATAGGCCAATTGCCTAATAATAATAATATGTGCTTCACAAAAAACTAAAGGCTTGTGGAGGTGCTAAACCAAAAACATGAATCAAAGACGAACATCAAAGGATGTAAGGTAACACTCACCAAATGGTAAAAAAATAACAGAGGCAGTCCTCTATTTCACCATTTTATTGTCTGGCATCAGTCATTAAGGTTTCTGAAGAAGACCACCCGGCCAAGTTAATGACTGATGCCAAACAATGAAATGGTAAAATAGAGAATTGTGTCTTTTTTTTCATTTGATGAGTGCTACCTTACATCCTTTGATGTTCTTCTTTGATAATAATAATAATAATAATAATAGTAATAGTAATAATATCAATAATAATAATAAGAAATAATACATAATAATAATAATAACAGCCTAATGATAATGATAATAATAATAATAGCCTAATTATAAAAGAGGCCTAATAACAAATAACAATTACAGGCATAATACTATCAATAGTAATGCTGATAATAGGCTATTAATAACAAAATGCTTCTAGTAAAAGCTTGGCTGAAAAAGGGTTGGTCTATGGCAGAAGCCCCCCAGAAAAGGCATGGTCTAAAACAAAAATCTCCAAGGCCTAACTAGGCTAACGTTAAGGCTTTTTTCTTCTTCAAAAAATCCAAATGAGTAGTCCTAGTCCATTAGGCTACTCAACAAAGAGGGGCTAAAACCCTGGATTTGACATTGCCGACGCTGCAGGACCCTTTGCGCATTATAGATCCTTCTGATTGGGACTGTTGGCTCCCTCGCAACTTCTGCAACCACCCCCTGTCGGAATTCTGCACGGTGCACCATTTCTCCGTCAGGGGGATGCACGTGTTCCCCAACATCGTGCACAATAATGTTAGCATCCACGTCCTCCACTTCAAATCTATTTGTGATCAGTGGCACTCTACAGTTCCACCTCCAGCACCTCCATCTAATGGTGTCTTGATTGGTGCGGTGCTTCTGATATCTGAAGTTCTCATGTACCAACACTTTGCCCCCTCGATCACCATCCATAACTATCGCCATTGTTTGTCTTCTTGTACGCTAGTAAGCACATGACAGTGAGTCCACGAGTTATCACCGATAACAACCGATTGTTGCAAATTGTTGCAAGTTGGCGGGCGGTTTAGACATTGGTGAATTTTGATCATGTGGTTTAGAACGCCAGGAAACTTGCGTGCAGATGACCACACATCCACGACAAGTCTTAAATATTTCCAAACTCGAAATCATGTGTGCATTTGGCTATTTATAAATTATTTTTCGAGCAATATGTGTTTTGTGATTCAGCTTTAGCGTTGTTGATTAGCCTTTCATTCATATTTTGTCAAAAAGGCGTATTCATTAGCCTAGGCCTATGTCCCGTTATTTCTGTAGCATACAGCATCTTAGAATCTTAAGAGACCAGGCAGATATTGTTATTATTTTATTGTTATTACCATGCTATATTAGCCTACTTTATAATTATAAATATTTCAATTATCCAATTTTTAGCATTTCTAATATAAGGCTATATTGTTATTATTATTATTATTATTATTATTATTATTATTATTATCATCATCATCATCATCATCATCATTATTATTATTATTATTATTAGGCTATTATTATTATCATTACAATTATGATGCTTAAAGGGCCTTACTGAGCATATGGTTTCTATCTAATATCTGTCAGATGCTTTTCCCAATAAGCTGGTGTGGTTATAATGGGAACGACGGCTTTCTAGGGAACATAGAAGAAGTGGGTCGGAATTGGCCTATTGTCGGTATCAGCCAGCTTTTGCAGGAGTCTATCCCTGGTACAATGCGCTAGACCTCTGGGAGATGGACTGCTGAGGACGGAACACAACACCTATCCTCAGCTCCCAGCACTTCTCGCACAATGTGCTACTCATACGCTGAGTTGGCGGCACCCGGGATCGAACTCACGACCTTGCGATCCATAGGCGAGAGCGCTACCGACTGAGCTATGCCCGGGTACAGTTGCTCAAGGAACATAGGCTTACTATATTACAGTCAGACACAGACGAGCCAGCTCACCTACTCGGCGAGGCGCGTTTTCCTCGGTAAGTGACACATTTCGCGCATAAATATCAGAGAACTACCGGGGTGGGTTATGCGCCCAAATATAGGCTATAGCCTAATAAATTGAAATTGGTGTAGTGTCGAAAGTTTCCACATACTTTAGCCAACCTGGACTTTGTGAATTCGTTTTTGTGATATAAAAATAGAAATCGTATGATTCATTGTCTTTTTAATAATCTGCCCTAAATAATGCATTATTGAAAATGCACTTTTTGCGCCAAACAGCGTCAAACCTGCTGACCGGGGAACATAGGACCTTTCTTTATAAAAAGGGTCCTATGTTCCCCGGGTGCCCTAGGGGAACATAGGACCCTTTTTATAAAGAAAGGTCCTATGTTCCCCTGCACATACAAAACGGGGAACATAGGACCCTTTTGGGGAAAAGTGGGGAATATAGGGCCCTCTGTATACAAAAAGGTCCGCTATTCCCCGGTCTCATACAAAGCGGGGAACATAGGACCCGGGGACTATAGGACCCGGGGACTATAGGGAGGACCCCCTTGCCGACAGCACAGGTTGGGGAAAAAAATAAAAGCTGCATATATTAGAATTAGTGAAATTCATTATGTGACATTGCAAAAGAAATTTAAAAAAAAAAAGAAATGCATTGCGGTCACAGAAAGTGTTTCCACTGAAGAAGCAATATCTTATCTGACGTTGCCATCGCTGTTAAAGAGCGGAGTAAAAAAAACAAAACGGATTTGTACATACTATACTGTCCAAAGTTGGCTGGCTGGTCGCTCTTACATTGAATAGGCCTCTGCCAGTCCGTCTGCTTTCGAGTCCATTGTCCTGTCTGCCGGTCTTCCTATTTACCTGTCTGTCTGTCTATCCTTTTGTCAGTGGGTAGGATTTCTGTGCAATCCCTGAGTTTCTGGTGAGGGCTAATGGCTTGGTAGCGGCTGGAATATACAGATTAATCAAAGCCGAACTAGTCATAACCTCATTTCATAGGAGCCCATTTAAAAAAATGGGGGGAAAACACCACTATTCCTGCTGAATTGAGGGTTCTAATCGCTCTCCTTCTCTTTCTCTCTCCCTGTCAGTCAAAGTATGGTTGCTCTTTCTCTCTCTGTCTCTGTGACTTCCTCTCTGTGGCTGCCGAGCCCTTTCCCCCAGTCTCTTGCTGCCTACAAATCTAATCTCTGTTCCTCTGTCTCTCCCTCTCTCTCAACCTGAGAATTAAGGGATGGGCTGAGGAACAGATGGAGGTGGGGGGGGGGGGGGAGGGATGAAAGGGGGATAGAGGAGGGGATGAAATCAAGGGGGAGAGGAAAACAGGAGAAAAGGTGAGAGAGTTGAGGGCGTTGTTTATCATGTTAAAACAACTATATTGCAACCCCACTGTGTAAGCCTGATCCCCTCTGGACATATACACACATACACATGCACACACACACACACACACACACACACACACACACACACACACACACACACACACACACACACACACACACACACACACACACAATAGGCACACGTTTATGAGTTTATCCATGCTGTATCCCATGCATTACATTTGCTGACTTGTATATCATATTTTAAGAGCCCTTTCACACCTGCCTCCTTTTGTGTGAAACCTCCCCCGCACCAAGGTCCGGACCCAACAGCTGAACCTGGTCCGACAAAAAGAGGTGGTCTCAGTCCGGATCAAACTAAACCATGGCTCGGTTTGTGTCTAGTGGGATTTTTTTTGTTTTTTTTTGGATGGTTCGGACTTTCAGACCAACTACAGGTAGTTCCGGCAGGCTATCGTCAGAACTGGAATGAGCTGTGACAGCACACAGGGAGAGGAGGAGACCCAAGTTTTTAACTGAAATATGGACGTTCATCTGGTGAATTTGAACTAGTCTCAAGTATCGCACTTGAGGTTGGTGCTTCTGGTAGAAATGCCATAACAATATTATTATAGTGGCAACGAAATGAATCCATTCATTCATTTAACTCCATTAATTCAAACGGTGATTGAGGGCTACCGCCGAATTGACAACATGCCAACTTCAGACACATGCCCGTCCACAAACAAATCAATGTCAAGTACAGGGAGATGCAACCAGCGTAGGTGATGAGACAGGACGTATGTCATGTGACGTTCCTTAGTGCACTCACATAACCAATGTGAAGCCAAAACTAACCAGATCAAATGTATACAATGTAATAAAATATGAACCTTGGTTTGGACTTTCAGGTGTGAAAAGGCCCTAAGAGGGGTCGTTCGGGTAGTGTAGTGGTCTATTCCGTTGCCTACCAACACAGGGATCGCCGGTTCGAATCCCCGTATTACCTCCGGCTTGGTCGGGTGTCCCTACAGACGCAATTGGCCGTGTCTGTGGGTGGGAAGTCGGATGTGGGTATGTGTCCTGGTTGCTGCACTAGCGCCTCCTCTGGTTGATTGGGGCACCTGTTTGGGGGGGAAGGGGGAACTGGGGGGAATAGCATGATCCTCCCACACGCTATGTCCCCCTGGCAAAACTCCTCACTGTCAGGTGAAAAGAAGCAGCTGGCGACTCCACATGTATCAGAGGAGGCATGTGGCAGTCTGCAGCCCTTCCCGGATTGGCAGGGGGTGGAACAGTGACCTGGATGGCTCGGAAGAGTAGGGTAATTGGCCGGATACAATTGGGGAGAAAAAGGGGGGAAATTCCAAAAAAAGAAAAGGCCCTAAGAGATAATTTCTGCACTACGTTTCTTTTACCTGATGGAACAAAAGATAGAGAAACAGGACTAAGGGCTGGATGACAACCATTCATCCACATACCCATCAGTTCATCTATCCATCTAGAATATGTTGACAGTCAACAACCAAGCTAATATACCACCCCTCCTATCAAGTTCCTTATCCATCTGAGCTCCTTTAATCCATTCATTGATTAAAATTTCTATGAAAATAACGTGTGTATATGTAAGTGTATGTATGTCCCCAAATCAATCCATCTATCCATCCAGCCATCCAATCAGGCATCCATCTATTGTTCTTCCTGTCATTCTGTTGTTTTTACCCCTGGAATCCATCTTTCTCGCCATTTATCCATCTTTCCACTCTCATGAAATCCAGTTATATCTATCATCCAACCACACACACACACACACACACACACACACACACACACACACACACACACACACACCTATCTATCTGTCTGTCTGTCTGTCTGTCCTTCCATGTAACCATCAGGCTGCAGCAGGTTGACATTGAACATCTGAGCCAATACATCCATTTCCAAATGAGCTAAGCTAATGAACCGAGGAGGAGGATATGGTTCACGTTGACGAAGCATGCTGGAATCAAAGGAGCCAGTGTACGTCAATACTGGGACCAAACAACATTAGTAAAGACGTTTAACTTTCCTTCCCCCTCCCACTCTCTCATTACCCCACCTTGTATCTGCCCCCCCCAGCCTCCTATTCTTACTCTTGTTCCAAGCTAGCTCTCTCAGTTTCTCTTCCTTCCTTCAAATACTGTTTTCACCAGATACTACTTCTCTCTACACTTACTGCATTCGAGTTTCCTCTTCTCCCCCTTTTCACTCCTCCATTTTCTTCCTTCCACGCAATCCTCTTCCCCACCTACCTCCCGACTCCAATGGCTTTCTTGCAGTTCTAATAAAGTTTTAGATATCTAATTAGGATAATTGTAGATAGATAGATAGATAGATAGATAGATAGATAGATAGATAGATAGTGAGAAAGAAAGAGAATGCACCCTCGGACACACTTCTGTCACCATTTTCTTCCACCCCCTCCATATTTTCTTACACTCTTACAGTCTCTCATACACATTTACATACATGTACACACACACACACACACACATGCACGGCTGCCCACCTGTGGTACCTATTAGCCAGCTATTGGCCCTGAAGAGGCAGTCGGTGAGATGGAACAGCCTTAGATGCACATGCCTCATATCCCTTTAAATAGATTTAAATAAATGACCTTAAACTGTGACTAGGTGAGATGAGAGCCTGAGATAGATAGACGGATGGATAGACAGAAATGAATGGATGAAAGATGAGATAGAAGGCTAAAATACCATCAAATACTGCTTTCCCTCCTATTTCCATAAAGCATGTGAATGTGATGACTGATGGCTATGCAGAGGGAAGGCGAAGCGTCCAAGGCATCAATGTGGTGATAGGTGGGGAGATGATGTGTGCAGTGAGGTGGAACAGGGCAAAATTCCATTTCAGATGTGGCCTCATCGAGACACACAAGCATTGCATTTCTCTAATATGCAAATTGTGTTTAGCCTTTATCTTTTGGGGTGCGGGGCGCAGAAAATACACACACACACACACGCAACTGCTGTCTCCCTCTCACATACCCGCAGGCTCTCTTTGGTAACATTATCATTCTCTTCAGGTACCTCCAATCTTGAAACTATGTTTACATGCGCAGCGATACTCACCATTAGATTACAGTCATTAGGACATGGAAGGAATGCGTACATACCTTAATCGAATTATGTTTCTCCGATTAAGGTCGTATTTGCATTACCCAAGGTCGTTACTCATATTAAAGTGTTTATTTCATGACTAAGACACAGAGTCTCACAACAGAGCGTAGGTTGATATTTCTATTTTGTTTTCTCAGCATCTGCCTAAGAACCTGTTGTGGCACTTGTGTATAAAGCTTCAGACCTTGCGTATTCAGCCTCTATACCTCATTTTAAAAGGTTGGTTTTTTTTGTTTTTTTGTTGCCCACTTAGAGAGTCAAGACTTTTGGGAGAGAGTTGTGAGTTTTCCTATCCCTTCTGTCAGTAAACACTGTCAATCAGTAAGTTAGGAAAGGGTTTCCTACTGCTGGCAACTCAGCAGCCCCCTGCTGAGGAACACCTTCCTCAAGGGCACACGGTTCACACACTTGCATCTCTATTTGCCGGGCTGCCATCATCCACCTCTTGAATCCTATCTCTGAAGCAAAAGAAATTTAAAAAAAAAGCAATTTCATTCAGTTTGGAGCATATAGGAGAGAATGCACTGTATGTGACTGCCCAACTGAAAAATTGAATCGGAATAAAATTGTAATTGTACCGTCATGTGGTCTAAATGCTGATTCAAAGACTTTTCCATATCCCTTAGAGAAACTGAAAGCAAAGGCAGCCTGAAACTGCAGCACTTATATCAGAAGCGTATCGCTTAGTTGATCTGTTTGTTCACTGATTGTGTGTTTACACTAACAGCTCAGGACTGTCTGCCCTTCTTACCCATACAGCAGCAACAACAACCTCAAGGCTCCAGCAGCTGCCATATGGTACATAGCAGCCTCTTTCAGGCACCGGCTCAGGGCCCGGCCTCGCTTATGGTAACATTAAAGTGGCACTCCAAGTTAATGAAAATTGATTTGATAACAACAGTTTAATCTAATCTATGAAAGCCCACAATTAAACAAAGTTCTGTCAAAGATTTGTCTTAAGAGAGAGAGCTATGACTACTAAACTAGATAGATAGATAGATAGATAGATAGATAGATAGATAGATAGATAGATAGATAGATAGATAGATAGATAGATAGATAGATAGATAGATAGATAGATAGATAGATAGATAGATAGATAGATAGATAGATAGACAGACAGACAGACAGACAGACAGACAGACAGACAGACAGACAGACAGACAGACAGACAGACAGACAGACAGACAGACAGACAGACAGACGGATGGACTGGTAGACAGGCAGATAGGTAGAAAGATGGACAGCTATATAGATAGACAGACATACAAACATAGACAGACAGACAAACATAGACAGACAGACAAATAGATAGACAGACATATAGAGAGACACACAGGGAGACAGACGGACATACAGACAGATAGACAGACAAGACAGATGGACGGGTAGACAGCTAGGCAGATAGACAGGGAAACAGATGGACAGACAGCTAGACAGATAGAATTTGTATTTAAATATACCATGTATGTGAAATATTTGCTATGTCCTATGATGATAATAATAATAATTGTATTTATATAGCACCTTTCAAAAACTATGTTACAAAGTGCTTCACAAAAAAAAAACATAAAACCAGACAAGGCAGGAATAAGAGTAAGATCAAATAAGAGTAAAATTAAAAACAGTAAAAATAAAAACAAATCAAACATTTGTAAAAGTCCTATAAAGCTTTCTAAATAGAATACCAGTTTAAGTAGGTGTACTGAAAGGTAACTTATGTCAGCAAATTACTGTAACATTTCCCAGCAAAGACAGAAACATAGTTTCATACAGAAAAGAAAAGAAAAAAAAACAACGTAAAACTATTTCCAGCTTTACTTGAGGTTTGAAAAAAGTTTGGCTATTTCAGTTAAAGACGATGCACTTGAAAGAATGACTTACTACCATGTCAATGAATTTGCACATTACAAAGGTCCTTTGGCTTTTAAGAAGTCAGAAGACTTTTTCTCGGATTCACACTTTAAACATTAATGTATTTTGCTTTGTGGGCCAAAATATAGGAGCTTAGAAAATACAGTAACCAACTGATGTTTTCCATAGAGCATTGCCTTTTTACTGTGGTTTTGTAATTATACTACTATTGTGGGGTTTACGTTTTAACGTCTATTTATTCAAGAACATTTGATTGCTTTTTTTCCCCCTCTCACACCTTAGGTAAAACAAAGTATTGTGTCAAGCAGAATCGATTGCCCGACTCTTCTGGACATTGAGCATCTCCTCTGAGCAGCCGACGGCCCTGCACCGTGCCTACCGTAACGTACACGGTGCACATGACATAAAGTCAATCACTTTAATGGATTGGGAACAAGTAGCTTTCAAGTCACTAGTCCAATGTTCTAACCTTTAAGCTTTAGTCCCCCAAATCTTGGGGTTTACAGTAATGTAAATGTAATGTGGAGCCTATATGGACATCCATCCATCACTACTGCTCCACCAAGAAATGAATTTAATGATAACATGTACTGTCAGGCAGTCTTTGTTATCAGCACTGTGAATAAATAGCATGTGCACTGTTTCATCCTGTACCCGTTGTGACAGTTCTGTACTGACAGTCCAGTACCGCTCAACTGTCTTGGATTAATCCAGTCCGCTTTTATTTTCTTCTTATTTTGCAACTGTTGCGCTTGGATAAATTCGATTAATTCGTTCCTGTCTTGCCTATTCAAGATGGGGCAAAAAGAAATTCCAAGCTGTCAAATCTGCTGCATAAAGACATATCCGAACATATCCACCCATCCCAACCTGTTCATCCCTCCCTTCACTTTTTTCTTATTTATCATTCTATTTCTCTCTCCTGCCAGGGACTGAGTGGATCTGAACACTGCAGGTGGATGTCTGAATGCCCTGGAGGGTGGGGGGATTTCATGTGTGAAGAGAGAAAGAGAGAGAGCGTGAAAGAGAGAGAGGGAATGAGAGAGAGACAGAGAGATGGTGGGAATAATAGATCAGAGAGAGAGAGAGAAAGGGGTGAGAGTCAGAGGTCAGAGAGGGTGAGACAGATAGGGGGAGAGCAAGGATGAGAGAATGAGGGAAATGGAGTTGGGGTGCAGAGCGACAGAGAGAACGAGGGGGGAAGAGAAGAGCTTTTGCAGCGGGGTGTCAGAAGGACATAGTGTGATACAGAGAAATGACAGGAAGAGAGAGCGAAAACAAATGATGGACAGTTTTGTCACATCTGCCCAGCAATCCATCCATCTATGCATCATTCGCCCGACTACTCATCGTTGCATCCATCCAACCATTCCTCCCTGTATCATCCTGTCAGTTTAACCATACATTCCTCCTTCACTTCCCCTCTCTCCCACAGATGAATATATTCACATATATATATATATATATATATATATATAGATACTATGTGTGTGTGTGTGTGTGTGTGTGTGTATGTATATATATATATATATATATATATATATATATATATATATATATATATATATATATATATCCAGTGTGGTCAATCAGCAGCTGTTGCATAAGACAGCACTTCATAATTTATTGAGATGGGATGTGGCTATAAATACATCTAAGTTGTTCTACGTTATTTTCAAAGCTTGATTTGTTGCTAAAAATGAAGGGTAACTCGGTAAAAAATAAACCCAATTTCATCACTCCAGAATTGCTTGACTAATGCTCGAGGGACGGGAGTGAGGGGTAGCAGGTCTGCAGCTGAATGATACCAGGTTATTGTATGGTTCTCTATGGGGAAATTCCTTTTTTTGTATGCCCTCTACATCGGCTGGTGCTGAGAAGGACGAATGCTCTGCGACAGGATTTTTAACCTGAACACAGCTCAGTAAGTGTGAGGCTTGTAAGGTTTTTTGGTTATCAATGCTAATTTTTGATTCATTTCCATTTGTTTTCATTCCTCTTCTCTGTTTTAACCAAATGGATCCAACTTTTGTTTCCTCTGTGGTCCCACCCCTCCTTCATCCTTACTGGCTGGTGGAACAATAAGTGACAATAACGAGCTGTGCGCTTCAGCAAACGTCGAAATTGTTTCAACTTCTGAAAAAGGCACAATGCTCAAATACAGGTAAGGTTTCAGGCATTTGATCGAGAGTGCTCAAAATGCAACCTTTCCATGGAAAACAATAAAAAAAACACATACACACATCTATCTATCTATCTATCTATCTATCTATCTATCTATCTATCTATCTATCTATCTATCTATCTATCTATCTATCTATCTATCTATCTATCTAACTATATATATATATGTGTGTGTGTGTGTGTGTGTGTGTGTGTGTGTGTGTGCATTTATTTGCTGGGTTTTTTTCTTTGTGGTATAGCCAACTTAGCATCTGATGAGTGCGTGACACACAAAACACACTTGTACTGCTATGAATTTTTAAAAAATTCCTACATCTATCTTCATATTCCGCTCCTCATTTGTTGAGCACTTTCATTAACACCATTGACGGTTTCTGAAAAAAAAACCCACTATGTGTGTATATATATATATATATATATATATAGCCCTTGTCCATGAAAATGCTAGCTGGGAAAGCGTACACTGAAAGGCACAACCAAGTGGCTGGGATAGTGTACAGGAAAATCTGTACTGAATACAGACTGGAAGTCCCCCAAGTCCAAATGGAAGACACTGCCAAAGGTGGTTGAAGTGGCAGAGCTAAGATCCTGTGGGACGTCAAGTTCCAGACTAACAAGCAGGTGCTGGCTAACCAACCAGACATTGTGGTGGTTGACAAGGAACAGAAGACAGCAGTAGTGATCCACGTAGCAATCCTGAGCGATGGCAACATCAGGAAGAAAGAGCATGAGAAGCTAGAGAAATACCAAGGGCTGAGGGAAGAACTGGATCGGATGTGCAAGGTGAAATCCACAGTAGTCCCAGTGGTAATAGGAGCACTAGGGGCTGTGACCCCCAAACTGGGAGAGTGGCTCCAGCAGATTCCAGTAACAACATCTGAAGTCTCTGTCAAGAAGAGTGCAGTCCTAGGAACAGCTAAGATACTGCGCAGAACCCTCAAACTCCCAGACCTCTGGTAGAGGACCCGAGCTTGAGGAAGACACACACCACCCGAAAAAAAGGGTGAGAGGGAGATTTTACGCATATATATATATATGTAACTTTGTTAAAAGAAACACTCAACGGTAGGGAAAGTGCTCAACAAATAAGAAGCAAAATAATCCAGTGAGTCAAGTAAATTCTTTATGAGACGGTACAAGCCTGTTTCATGCCATAAGCATCATCAGCTGTCAAAACATTTGACAGCTATATGTGTGTGTGTGTGTGTGTGTGTGCGTGCGTGCGTGCGTGTGTGTGTGGTATATTGCAAATTCACCATCTTTTAACTAACATCAAACAATGGCACCGTCTCTTCCTTTCACCTAATGAAACATTATAAGGGCCTCTTAATCTCTTTCAAAATGAGGTCCCATGTAGGTCTTCAAACCAAGAACTCTTGGTAGTTTTGCAGCTCCAGCTGAATCTGAAATTGGATTGTGCAGTAAACCACTTTTAAATCATGGAACAGCCTTCCCCTTGATATGACATTATCAGTCTGTCACAGTCCATTTTTAAAAGATGGCTCAAGCCCCATCTGTTTTCCATCACTTGATGATGTTTTATGCTTTGTATTGGATTTTTATTGCTGGGGTGTCTCCCGCAGCTCTTATTCTGGTTTATGTACAGTCTCATGAATTTGTTTGCTGTTTTATCGATTGCCTTCAGCTGTGGTCAGTTTTAGGCAAAAGGTGCCATATAATAAAAATAAAGCTGTACCTACTTTAATGACTTGCATACGTAATCTTTTTCAAAAACATTCAAGGCAAAAGCATAGGTTTGACAATGATGACTTTATGTTGGAGAAATTTCTAAAACTTGTTTCCATTGCCCCTCACTACATAATCTGTTAATCAGCTTGCAAGTTTTCCATCTAAAGTTAGCCTAAGAACTTCTTTGTGAGATGTAGAGGTTTTTTTGTTGTTATTATTTTGTTCAGCTTGACTAATTCAGAACGTGAAGATTCCCATAAAACTCGACAGATGGAAAAGCAACAGATATGGTTGATAAACGTCCTAGTCTCTAATGTAAATGTTGGCTTAGCTCTGTTTGTGGAATAGAGACAGCATCAAATCCATCGTGATTTTGCGGCTTAATCACAAAATGTAAGAGCTTAGTGTACGTCTTGCTGCAGCATGTTGCTGCTGTCCTGTGGCAACCGACTGTACACTGAGCAAAGTTTCCCACCCATTTTTTCTCTTTTATCCGATACGCGATGTAAGTTGCACGTACGGATTTCTGCAAGTGAGAGATGCTCTCCACTCAGCATTTTTACATGTTGACCTTGGGCTAACCGTGAACCTAACCCCATCTCTAACACAACCCTGTTTGGATAAATGACATGACAGCCCAGGGACATCCTGGCGGACGTCAATCTGACAACATCTCACTTGCACAAATCAGGAGAACACTGTTAAGTTTCCACATCTTCTGAGCTGTGATTGAGCCGATTCAGCACTTCCTCCTGTTTGTACAGAGTACAGTGCAAATGTCTGTGTGACACCACACAGTACATGGGCCTCAGTAAAAAGATAAATATGACATTCTCTGTTCTTGTATCATGCAGATGTCATCCAACAGTCATGAAAAAAAGAAAATGTTTAAACAGTAATATTTGTTTAGACAGATGACTCCTAAAGACCTCTTTAATTCAAATTCAGATTGGAAAAAGTGCATTATTGACCAAATCTTTGAGAATTAAAGCAACGGTGTTTATTTATTTATTTATTAATTCACAATTTTGATTTACATTACTATACTGGACACAATTAATTCCCAAAGGGGAAATTCTCATTTCATGCTTTCCTGGTTGTTTTTGATCGGACAGCTGGTGTGTGATCATGGAGCGGGTGGGGGTTAAATACGTATCTGACTCTAGGATACTGCCAACAGGTAGGGGAATCAAATCCCATGTCCAGCCTCACTATGCCACATGGCCACTACAATTATATTTAAGGATGGGACAAAATGCAATGTCCAATCACTTTATTCATACAGCTCCTTTCAAAATGCATGCCACAAAGGGGGTTTTTCACAACAGAAAGTCAAAGGCCGCGATGACGCTACTGTGAGAACTGACAGAGGGAGATAACGGCAATATACGTGCACATTGCTACAAAACAAACAACATCCAGCTATATAAGCCTGTCAGAAGCCATGAGAGCTCTATGTGAGAGAGGGAAGATGCTTGTCCATGGGAAAGAAAGCCATACAAATAATAATATGGAAATGGGCTATAGTCTTCCTTAATGCTTGAGAGAAGAATGTAGGAGAGAACATGACTAGTAACATCAGAACGAGAGAGAAAGAAACGGAGCACTAGGAAAGGCAGGCAGAAAACAGACAAAGAAATAAGTGAGAGAGAGAGGGAAGAGAGGACGTTCCTGCCCCTTACCTGAGCAGATCAATTTCATCAGCATGAACCCCCGTCCACAGTATCTTCTACTGGCACATCTCAACAAACAAGGACCCCAGTTCAGCCGGTCTCTACCACACAGCCCTGCTACGCACACCGTCAGTCGAACAGAGAGGGAGAGCCCATACGGATGGAGAGAAAGGGAGAGAGAGAAAATAAGTGAATAAAGAAACACAAGGCAGACAGATAGAGCATGAAACATAAAAAAGATCAAGTGGTTTCTTGGTGAGGAGGCGAGAGAAAGAGAGGAGGGTAGAGCAGGAGAGGAGAGAGTGATGTGAGAGTCACAACCCCCCTATCCCAGCTGTTTATAAAGCCCCTGGCACTCAGTGTGTGTATGTGCGTGCGTGTATGTGCACGTGTGTGCGTGCGTGCGTATGTGTGTGTGTGTGTGTGTATACACTCATGTCTCATGTGTCTTGTCTGATGCAGCTGAGCGGCCACCCACGCCACCCTGTGTAAGTGTGCGTTCATGGCTCTTTCTGGAACATGGCCACAGGGACCAAATGTACCAGTCAATACTTCAACTACACCGTCTCATACAAGTAAACTCTACTATGATGCTGCAACAACAACAATAATTATAATAAAAATAATATAAAATGAAGTTTTAATCCTAATGTCATCATAGTATATTTCTAACTGACATACCTCGCTTCGGAAGCAATTAAATTAGATTAACTCAAAGTAAATAGCGTGATAAAAAAATGCCAATCACGGAAGGTCACATAGGAGTAAATAAACAAACATAAAACAGTTAGAAAGAGACTCGTCTATACAGATGTATTTCAGAAGGTATTCAAACACGGCTAATATTGTCACCCTAAGCACACTTGATAGGGGCTCCAGGGGAAAGACCCAGCCAGAAAAACCCAGAAAAATCAATTCAAAGAAAAACAATAAAAAACAGGGAACCACATCAGAGATGCTCGTATCCAGGTTACAGATGTGTTGTTGGTGTGTTTTGCCTTACCTGCAGATGTACTTCTGACTTGGACACTAGTAGAGACCAGCACTTAACATCTTAAGGTCAATCATAACAATGCATGAGGCTGCTGCAATTATTATCAATTATTATTATTATCATTATTAGCTCCATCATTATTATTTTTATAATTAATTAATTATTATTAAAACTTGCTGTTTTAACGGATGCAAACAGTAGCTGGTTACAGTTGAATTATTACACAAAAGGAAAATCCATTGACAAAAATCACTCCTTCCAATACGACGGAGCCACATCCTCAGCATTCATGGGTGTGTGTGTGTGTGTGTGTGTGTGTGTGTGTGTATGACTCATGCCAATGTGTGATACATTCTGCTGAGTTGTTGCATAACCCTCATTGCACATGTAGAGAACTGTTACAGACTACACATTCTAGCAGCTACAGTGATAACACACATGCGCATGCACATACACACACACACTCTCTCAAACAGAACTTACAGTGTCTTGAGTTTGCGTCAAATTCAACTCCACTCCATGATCCACTGAGAGAAGTAGCAAACAATGGAAGAGCTAGAGAAAAAGACAGAGAGAGCGACATAGAGGAAAGAGAAAAAAGAGCAAGAAAGAGACAGACAAATGAAAAGAGAGAAGAGAGTATTAGTAAGGAGATCAAACCATAAAATCAGAAGTGCCAATACCTTCCTTTTATCCTATAGTGAATTGAATAACAGCTATTGATAAATATTAACTCTTTATTTGATTTTTTTTTAGGTCCACCTAAATTTCTGTCAAGGCTATGTGGTGGTACACCGATCCCTGCCTTTGAGAACCGCTTGTGTGGCATACAGGACACTAACATCATTACATAAACAGCACCATCACTTTTAAACCAAAGGGAAGATCCAGGATGTTTGGTCCTGTGGTTGATTTATTTCAAAAGCTAACCCTGTGGATCAGTAACTGAGACCCACCTCAGCACCTTCAAACCCAAACCTATCCCTTTGGATGTTAATCAAGCCACGTCTTTAAGAAAATGTTGAGGCTTTTTCAAATCACCCACACTGATACTGTGACTGAACAATCCTGATAAATGTGTAAGGTTTAGGACTTGTCTTATTGATCACTTATCAAAGTCCCTCATATAAGGAAGATTAAAGATTTTTAAGTGCCAATCAGACTGGTCACTAATGAAGCCTCATGAGGATTTCCTTTGATTGATTGATTGATTGATTGATTGATTGATTGATTGATTGATTGGCTTGAAAAGCTTACCATGTGAATCACTAAGACCCACTTCATCATTTCCCTACTACTGATTGTCTCCCTGAGAAAATTAGCAAAAGCCTTCCTTTATGACTTCTTGCTAAGGTTATTGTATGTAAATGTATGAGTGTGAAAGATCTCTCATGAAAGTAAACCCCATGTGTTCCCTTTGCTTCCATAACTGTCCTTTGAAGGGCTTGTTGGCCTATCTGTCTTGAGGGACTTGTAAGCAGCTTTTCTTTAAAGGTACAATCCGTAATGGCATGCACCGCCTTGGCTATGTGGAGTACTGCGACAACACAAGCGGTCTACTGACAACAGGAAAAATGACGTATATCGTCCTCAGTTGCAGACTAAACCTTTAAGGCTGCATTGTCGTATTTTTAAAATTAAAAGTGAATCAAATGACTCCCTGTAATGTGAAAGGATCACTTGTACTGCCATTGATTCTAAATGTCATCGTAGAAGCAGTTCTTTCACATTACAGGAGTCATTTGGTTCACTGTTATATCAAAAATATCATTTAATGTAGCTATAATTGGTGTCATTCTCATTTGACCTGCAACTTACACATGCTAAGAGTTGGCCTTTCCTCCGATACATTTTGAATGCCCTTAGTGGGATCTAAACTATAACTATAATATATTCTAAATCACAGAGAGGGAATTAAACAAAATGTACCTATGACCTGCATATGAAATAACTGGAGTATCCTTGTTTCATGCTGTTAAAAGTTGCTCCATATTTACAAAATGTAAGATTGTACAGTCTTCTATAAAAATTGCACAGTCTGTGCAAACAAAATATGACAATGGACAACAAGACATACATAGTCTAACATGAAACAAAGCAATTTAATACAAATAAAAAGTATGCATGCATCGAAGAATGCAAAGTGACACCACAAAATGACATCTGAGGACTCTTGCCTGTGACTGAGTAGCAAATTACCCCGACAGTGGTACAGTGTTATGGTGCCAAGATGGATTCAAAAGATGAAATGGTACATAATCATATATACCAAGTGATGTTACAGAGACCAATTCCCTCCACAGGTGAAAGAAAAGCAGGCAAATATGAAAGACATTGAGGGCAGACACAAGGAAAAGACAGTAAGGAGAGAGAGGGAGTCAGGTTTAAAAAAAGAGCGCAAGAGTTAGAGAATCAGGTATAGCCTGTAGACAAAACAGTTCTCTGTCATCTCCTCATCTCTCTCTCTCTCTCTCTCTCTCTCTCTCTCTCTCTCTCTCTCTCTCTCTCTCTCTCTCTCTCTCTCTCTCTCTCTCTCTATCTCCTCCCTCTCTTTCCAACTCCCTCTGCCCCTCTCTCCATGCTCTCATCCATCTCCTCCCACCTCTTTCTGACAGTCTATTTGGCCCTCATAGCCCCTTCATCCATCCAACCTGTCAGTTCTGGCAGCAGCACCAATCTCACATAGACTCCGATTTGTAGCTGAACAAGGGTGGCAAGACGTCAGAGGGTCCATCTTGTGACCAGAAGGTGATGGGTTCAACTTCCATGACCACCGGGATGGTGAGACAGTCCCACAACTGAAACATCACGGGTTCAATTCCCATCAGTGCTATGGGCAAATGAGACCAAATGGGTTTGGGGGTTTCACGACACATAATACAGTCGCGACTTGCAACTTGACAACCCTAACCTGTGGTGAAAAGATAAAAAACCATGACCCTGTACTCTGATTATTATTTGTAGTCTACAAATTACACATGCTAGTCAGATCAATTACACCAATTACAAGCTAAACATGTTGGAACCACTAGTCCTCCATTCAGTTTATAGCATTGCTAAACATCCATGAAGTGCCAGTTTTACCTTCTACATTTGCCTAAGAGAAGGGAACTTTTGTAGCTTAGCTCAGGTCAATGGGTGCCACAGAACCATGGGGACAATCAGGGACAACTCTTGCTGTTATGGTACCAGGGACACCGGTGTGTTTTTGTGTAGTTGTTTGTTAACAACACAATAAAGAATAGCCTACGACTGGGGGTATGACAGTTTTGACCTGGTTCTGCACGGTGCAGGAGGTTTAGTCGTCCCATAATTGTACAGTACGTGTTTACATTATGCCAGTGTTTTGCTGTTTCCCACAGCACTATAATACTTTTGCGACATTTTCCTCGATGTTAAAGCTTTTTAGTTTTTTCATCTGGATATATTTCGAAATCCCTTTAGTGCCCCCCCCCCCTGCGTCCAACGCTTTGCTAATACGTGCCCCCTTAACAACATATTAGCTTACCGAATACTTTGTCCGGTCACTCATATTTAACAAAAAAAGAAGGTCAAATTGGGTTATGGACGCGAACAAGGGGGAAAAAACAGGTAAGTTTTAACAGCCGATATCTCCTAATAATTCACCGGAGTGGCGGTTAAAGCCTATAGTGAGAGACCACTTCCGCTGCATAGATGGTGTTTTCCTAATGCGGACTTGACAGGAGTTTTAAGGCGCAGGGGAAGGAAGCCTGCGAACAAGAGAGAGGGACGGAGACAGAGAAACGGGGGGGGGGGGGGGGAGAGAGGGAGGGAGAGAGATGTGCGTCTTACCCGCATAAAGGTAGACATGTATCCCCATACGATGCCAGATGTCTCCTCGATATTTCAAACCCTTTTCTGAATTAGTCCTTTCACATAATCGGCAACGTCAATCCCCATATTTGTTCAGTTGTGTCCTATCTGACCGTCCGTCGTGGCGCGAATTCTCTGTCTCGCTCTCTCTCTCGCACGCTCTCTCTGTCTCTCTCTCGCACGCGCGCGCTCTCTCTCTCCGTCTCTGTCTCTCCCTCTCCCGGGACTTGGCCCACCTCCTCAGAATAGCGTGTATTTATATCGGTAAACTCTGGGTGAACACCTGACTGACTCCGACCTTAAATATTTCCTCCGTCTTCGACGTCCGGGTTCAGCATCGCCACGCCGTCAGCCCCGTCCTACGTCCGCTACAATGGTCCGCATCGTCAGCCCGCATCGCTTCCCGTCTCTTCAGCGCGCCGCCGTCCTCCTCTCGACGATGAGCCCTGTTTCTCTCACCTCTCCCTCATCGCCCCCTTCTCTCTCCAAAGCCTTTCCTGTCGTCTTTTCCCTCCCTCCTTATTCCGGTGTGTCTCCGTTAGACCTGCGTGTTTGTGCTGCACAGTTTCAGCTGGGATCAGACACACAACCCCACTGAGTGTGCCACGGTTAGGACGAGGCTATCGTTCAGACATACTATGTGGTAGCCGAAGCCAGCCAAACAGCTAGCCAACCAAAACGCCGCTTCGCTGATGTTCTCAAACCCGGTTGGGCTTAAGCCTATTTTCACCAGCTTGTGTGTTTGTATTTATTTATTTATATTAGAAATCATGCCCCCCATTTTTTGTGTGTTCTGATTTGTAAACAACTGTTATTGCCAGCTCTGACAACATCAGCTTTTTAATCCATATTTAACAAAAAAGGTTTAATAAAAAAAAGGTCTAAAAAGTTATTAAACTGAATATATCCATGACACGACTGTAGTTTATTTACAGTTGTTCCAGGTGAATTAAATTTACTGTCAGTTCTCCCATTTTATTCAGCGTACAATGACACAGTAGGGAAAGGGATTCATCATTTTGGTTAAAGATGGTCTGATGATTGACACAAAGGAACGTGGGCTTTTGGAAAATCCCAGGGAAAAAAAAAAGGGAATTGCTCCAAAAACAAATTAAGATCAGGACACACAACAATAATTTTTGTAATATCTGGTATCTAAAGAGTCATTAAAGAGTCATTTGACACTAATTTACGTTCAGCATGTCATATGTGTGTGCATGTTACCAAAACCTGACAAAATTATTTCCATATATTGTTGAACGGTGTAGCCCACTGTGTGTGTGTGTGTGTGTGTGTGTGTGTGTGTGTGTGTGTGTGTGTGTGTGTGTGTGTGTGTGTGTGTGTGTGTGTGTGTGTGTGTGTGTGTTTCAGCATTTGCATGATCTACATTTCAGTCCCATTTGCATTTCCCCTTCCTGCTGAAACCATTATCACTCATCTCCATTGGCTGGAAATACTGCCATTCTTCATCACTGCCTCAAGGCAATGATGAAGAATGGGCACTAACTCCAGCCCCCAACAGCTTGCAGTGCAGAGACTTGGATCCAACGGAAAACCCAGGTGTACGAATAATTGTGGGCTGATATTCACCAACTGATACATGATCCAAACACATGACAAGCAACATGAATTTGTCATTTTTATACATCCTCCAATTAACCCACATTCAACCCATACAAAGCCACACACATACACACACACCTGTTGAGGAGTTCAAAATGCAGGGTTGCTTGCAGTGTAGCATCTCTGGGGGAGTTCCCCCCCTTACTCAAGGGTACTTTGGTAGTGATGTACATGTAGATGTAGATGCTACTTTCAGATTGCACAGTCAGCATTCATCATTGAAACCTGTGAAGATTCGTACCCTCAGTCCTGAGGTTGTAGGTCTTGCTTCCCACCTCTGTCCTGTAGCCTAGAGGCCCACCTGCAGGGGAACACTCCTATTCTTGAGAATGGAGGGAACGATATTAAGACTTTACAATTTGTACTCACTGCAGACAAAATAAATGGAATACACAGCAAGTCTTTATGGCACATGAAATAAACACATTAAAAGACAGAATGGAGTAGAAGGCAGAAAATAATCACAAAATTTAGTCATCTCCACCTCCCTGTAACTACATCCAGACTGACCCTCTCTACGAACGCCTGAGGCTGGTCAGTGACGCTCTCTTGAGGACCAGGATGTGACTGGGCCTGTCTCATATCGTACATCTTTGTTACCGTCAGACACAGAGAGAGTTTTTCTCTCATTGCCCTATTTGGGTCTTGTGTGCACAGTCACCAGTGTTGCAAGATGAGGAGCCTGGATTCACAGACGGATTGTGGAGGTTTCCTTTTAACCCGCACTTTTTCCACATCTGCAGGGGCATGTTGATGAAAATCATTCATTCATTCACATTGTCTGGCAGGACAATATTAAAAAATGATGACGTCTAATAACATTAGACCTTTGTATGGCAACTTTGTAACTGGTTGCCAGTGATATTTAAAAAAGCTTTTTCCGCTGTTCGTATGCCGGCTAAATGTAGAGCAAATGTAATAAGGGGGGGGGGTCACTACTAAGTACTCATACTGACTGCACTACATGCATTAAAGGAATAGAAAATGTAATGTAAATACATGCATGGGTTGGTAGCTTGTAATATTGAGAGCCCCAAAGAAAGGTTTCATGCACGTTAAGCATGTATGAGAAAGTTTTGAGTGTTTTTGTGTCGCTGATCTAATACTGCTTGGAGGCACCATGCAGTCTACTGGAGGAGCAGTGCGTGCCATCACATTGGCTCAATGCCAGTCCCACTGTACTGTACAGAAGGGGCAAAAGACATAAGCCGAAATCATCTACCACAGACAAGATGGTTGAAAGTGGCTCATATGGCAGTAAGGACAAGTTAGACTAACAATGTCCTTCAGTTCAGGGAGATATCGTAGAGAGACGGTTGATGTGGTGGGTCATCCCAGCTGTTCAAGTCTAACTCGCTGTGTGCTGAGCTGGTGTGACATTGGAGCATTAAACAAGCAAGTTTCTCTGATGGATCAAAATGTTTCAATAGTGGTATTCTTGAAATTATCGATGACGAGGGAATTCTGCTCAGAGACAGATATCTTAGTCTTATGAGCTCTTTATTTTCAATCATTCTTATGAAGCATGAGTAAGAGGATTGTATGAGGAGTAAATTCTCTTTGTTAAATGCCTTGCTGAAGGATGCTTTGACAGGTTTGTCAGTATGGCAGTTGAGCCTAAGCACCTCCAGGTGAGACAACAGACTCTCTTACCACTAAATTATCCTGCCACCCAGTGACGGTTGTGGAGATCTGTGCTGTCTTCAACTTTCTCTCTTTTTTTCTACATGGAGAGCCTCAGTCACATATCCACAATATTGCAGGAGAGTACGGACAATGTTAACTTGTTCTGCAGAACCAGAGTGGAAAGATAAGAGACAGAGACCAAGATGGGCAGCGTGAGAGAGAAACAGAGACCAAGACAGAGGCAAGCAAATGATTCTATTGTATTTTTTAATGCTTGTAATACCAGCTGAGCCATAAGTCTCACACGTCTTCACTACTACAACTCTCAGCTGCTCCCATTAGGGGTCACCGCAGCAGATCATCCATTTCCATTTCTTCCTGTCCTCTGCATCTTCCTCTGTCACACGTGCCACCTGCATGTCCTCTCTCACCACATCCATAAACCTCCTCTTTGGCCTTCCTCTTTTCCTCTTTCCTGGCAGCTCCATATTCAGCATCCTTCTCCCAATATACCCAGCATCTCTCCTCCACACATGTCCAAGCCATCTCAATCTTGCCTCTCTTGCTTTGTCTCCAAACCGTCCAACCTGAACTGTCCCTCTAATATACTCGTTCCTAATCCTGTCCTTCTTCATCACTCCCAATAAAAATCTTACCATCGTCAACTCTGCCACCTCCAGCTCCACCTCCTGTCTTTTCGTCAGTGGCACCATCCCCAAACCATATAACCATATCACAACCATCTTGTAAACCTTCCCTTTAACTCTTGCTGGTACCCTTCTGTCACAAATCACTCCTGATACTCATGTCTACCTACTCCGCACTCTCTTCTTCACCTGTCTTCCGCATTCCACATTACTTTGAGCAGTTGACCCCAAGTATTTAAACTCATACGCCTTCGTCACCTCTACTCTTTGCATCCTCACCATTCCACCGTCCTCCCTCTCATTCACACATAGGTATTCCGTCTTGCTCCCACTGACTTTCATTCCTCTTCTCTCCAGTGCATACCTCCACCTCTCCAGGTTCTCCTCAACCTGCAACCTACTCTCGCTACAGAACACAATGTCATCCGCAAACATCATAGTCCACGGAGACCCCTGCCTGATCTCATCCGTCAACCTGTCCATCACCATTACAAACAAGAAAGGGCTCAGAGCCAATCCTTGATGTAATCCCACCTCCACCTTGAACCCATCTGTCATTCCAACCACACACCTCACCGCTGTCACACTTCCCTCATACATATCCTGCACCACTCCCACATACTTCTCTGCAACTCCCGACTTCCTCATACAATGTCACACCTCCTCTCTCAGCACATATGCTTTCTCTAAATCCACAGACACAATGTACCTCCTTCTGGCCTTCTCTATACTTCTCCATCAACATTCTCAAAGCGAACATCACACCTGTAGTGCTCTTTCGTGGCATGAAACCATACTGCTGCTCGCTGATCATCACCTCTCCTCTTAACCTAGCTTCTATTACTCTTTCCCACATCTTCATACTGTGGCTGATCAACTTTATACCTCTGTAGTTGTTACAGTTCTGCACATCACCCTTATTCTTGAAAATCGGTACCAGTATGCTGCTTCTCCACTCCTCAGGCATCCTCTCACTTTCCAAGATTGTGTTAAACAATCTAGTTAAAAACTCCACTGCCATCTCTCCTAAACATCTCCATGCCTCCACAGGTATGTCATCAGGACCAACCGTCTTTCCACTTTTCATCCTCTTCATAGCTGCCCTCACTTCCTCCTTGCTAATCCACCGCACTTCCTGATTCACTGTCACCGCATCATCTAAATTTCTCTCTCTCTCATTTTCTTCATTCATCAGCCCCTCAAAGTATTCCTTCCACCTTCTCAACACACGCTCGTCACTTGTCAGCACATTTCTATCTCTATCCTTGATCGCCCTTACCTGCTGCACATCCTTCCCAGCTTGGTCCCTCTGTCTAGCCAATTGGTACAAGTCCTTTTCTCCTTCCTTAGTGTCTAACCTCTCATACAACTCACCATACACCCTTTCCTTTGCCACCTCTCTTCGCTTTACACTGCATCTCCTGTCTACTTTCTTCATCCCTCTGACTATCCCACTTCTTCTTTGCCAACCTCTTCCTCTGTATACTTTACTGTACTTCCTCATTCCACCACCGAGTCTCCTTGTCTTCCTTCCTCTGTCCTGATGACACACCAAGTACCTTCCTAGATGTCTCCCTCACTATTTCTGCAGTGATTGCCCAGCCATCTGGTAATTCTTCACTACCACGCAGTGCCTGTCTTAACTCCTGCCTGAACTCCACACAACAATCTTCCTTCTTCAACTTCCACCATTTGATCCTTGGCTCTGCCTTCACTCTCTTCCTCTTCTTGGTCTCCAAAGTCATCCTGCAGACCACCATCTGATGCTGCTTAGCTACGTTCTCCCTGTTACCACCTTGCAGTCTCCAATCCCTTTCACATCGCGCCTCCTACATAAGATATAGTCCACCTGTGTGCACTTTCCTCCACTCTTATACATCACCCTGTGTTCCTCTCTCTTCTTGAAATATGTAACTCTCACACGTCTTCAAATGTTCTTTATTTCTAGAAATTTAAACTTCTCATACAAGCTTCATACACATATGTCAAGGGAATAAAATCAGAATGTATTGCTCAGCTGCTGGTTTTACTTTGTTTTTTAGACAGAGCATATCTTGACTAGCCTATTAAGACTGTGTTAATCATCACATGGCATTTGGGTGCAACCTTCCCAACATGGTCTTCTCTTATCACTCATTACTGACAAGTATCATATAACGACCCCCCCCACACACACACACACGAATCATGCTGGTTTGTTTGGGTTCGTGTGTGTGTGTGTGTGTGTGTGTGTGTGTGTGTGTGTGTGTGTGTGTGTGTGTGTGTGTGTGTGTGTGTGTGTGTGTGTGTGTGTGATACATCCATACATGCATACCGATGAGACAGTAAAAATAATCGAGTATTTCAACATTAACAGAAGCATTTATTGGAATAGCAGAGGTATTCTCATATTAAACCGAGCATAACAGAGGCTGGAGTTAATACTTTCAACCACAGCATGGCGACAGAGCACTATTGTAAAGTATCCATTACACAGGCTGTTTGGCCTTCACCCTTCTTCCATCATTTCACATTTTGTCTTTGGCAGACATCCACAAGTAGTAATTAACCTTATCTATAACTGATACGTACTTTTCAGTAAGTCAGTCTGTCAGCCAGTTCGTCTCTGTGTGTGTGCGTGTGCGTGTGTGTGTGTGTCTGTCTGTCTGTCTCTGTGTGTAGGTGCTTCCTCCAACACAGCTGGAAAAATAAGAAGAAATAAAAAATAAAAAAAATAAGGGGTAACACGATCTTTATTTCCCTACTGGTGGTAGGAAATCATGTTGCAAAACGGATAAATATTTATCTAATGATAATTAATAATCTGCAATAAGTTGTACATTTTGAAACTGAATCAGTATTTTTTTGTCTAATGAGCACATGATAGAGGTTGATGAATATTTTTCAAAAAAATTAAAAAACTTTAGCTGTTGTGTGCTGTCCACATGTATCTACAGCTCATGCCTGTGCACTAACGTGTACCATGTTGTTTACACATATTACATGGTATACATGTGTATACCATGTTGTATACATGCAGCCCTCTCCATCTGTGTGTGTGTGTGTGTGTGTGTGTGTGTGTGTGTGTGTGTGTGTGTGTGTGTGTGTGTGTGTGATACATCCATACATGCATACAGATGAGACAGTAAAAATAATGGAGTATTTCAACATTAACAAAAGCATTTACTGGAATAGCAGAGGTATTCTCATATTAAACCAAGCATAACAGAGGCTGCAGTTAATACTTTCAACCACAGCATGGCGACAGAGCACTACTGTTAAGTATCCATGTTTGGCCTGGCTTTTCTACCATCATTTCACGTTTAGTCTTTGGCAGACAGCCACAAGTGGTGATTAACCTTATCTATAACTCATACGTACTTTTCAGTAAGTCAGTCTGTCAGCTAGCTCGTCTGTCTCTCTGTATGTCTATCTTTGTGTGTGTGTGTGTGTGTGTGTGTGTGTGTGTGTGTGTGTGTGTGTGTGTGTGTGTGTGTGTGTGTGTGTGTGTGTGTGTGTGTGTGTGTTTCCTCCAACACAGCTGGAAAAAAATGAGCTGTTTAATTGGTGTAACACGAGCTTTATTTTCCTACTGGTAGTAGGAAATCATGTTGCAAAACAGGTAAACATTTATCTAATGATAATCAATAATCTGCAATAACGTGTACATTTTGAAACTGAATCAGTATTATTTTGTCTAATGAGCACATGATAGAGGTTGATGAATATTCTTCAGAAAATAAAAAAACTTTAGCTGTTGTGTGCTGTCCACATGTATCTACAGCTCATGCCTGTGTGTTAATGTGTACCATGTTGTTTACACATGTTATATACCATGTGTACATGTGTATACCATGTTGTACACACAGCCCTCTCATCTGTGTGTGTGTGTGTGTGTGTGTGTGTGTGTGTGTGTGTGTGTGTGGTACATTTGGCCAGTGACAGGCTAATGTGTTCGTCTCACTGCTAGTTGGCGACAGCCAAACTGAGGCAGACATGAAGGCAGACACTCTACTTGAGAGGCAGGCTCTTTAGCCATTAAGTCACCTAATGCAGAGAGCATGCTGATATCCTGAAAGGGCCCAGCTCATATTTGTTTGACAGTCTGTCAGGACTGGGTTTGATGTGGCTCCACCACAATCCTGCCTTTCTGATGGTTGACTGCAGCACTTGTCATAAACTATGGATTGGGACCCAAGAATGCTTTTTACGTGTGGGTCTCTATCTGAAAAGTGCTTGTGTAATTCGATAGGCCTGTGTGTCAAGATGATAGACTAAATATATCCTATTTTGGTATTAAGATGAAAAGGATTATGCACCGGGTGTATCCGTTGTGGTGTATCACATTTGGTAAGGAAGATATTCCTCTTTACTGGCCCATAAATGAAGGACACACCTCTATGAGCATTACAAGCATCTCACGGTACTTGTATGTTTTTTTTAAGCATACATAGCCTTAGCGAAAATAAAACCATCAGCCACCCTGTTAACCCGGAAACACTTTCTTAAAGCGACCAGAATCATTTAAGGGGAATTATATCCATAGAATCCGCTACAGGCGTCTCTTTTACAATGGTGGTCTATGGGGGAAATGCTTTTTGGGCCGCAGGGTTTTTTGCTGCAATACCGCGACTGACCACTGGAATAAACTGGCTGCAAGGTTGAGCGGTGGCGCTGTAGTTACGGCACGATCGGTTCTACAGTAGCCACGGAGGGACGAAAGAGTCAGAAAGACCCAATACGTGCGCCGATAATGCAAGATCACCCTCTGCCGGCGATTAAGTGTAACTCCCTTCCCCCACTATGTTTGATAGCGTCCCCGCTATCAGATTAAGAAGTTCACAAATAACTCAAAACACAGCCATGATGAGGTGTGTGTGCCATAGCGTAAGTGTATGTGTATGTGTGTCACTCTCTGCCACCCTCCTTGTTCATCTTTTCTTTAGCTCTCTCCCATATTCTCCGTCCCAGGTCAATCTTCTGCTGAATTTAGTCAGGGTCCAGGGCCTTTAATTCATACGTCAGTCTCTTTGGCGGGCGTCTGTCCCTAAAGGGGTTTCTCCTGACTTTGTTGCCTCGGAAGGTAAGGCTTTCGCCTGGGGAGATTCCTTTTCCTCTTCATTAGAGATTTATTCTCCTCCTCCTCTGGCTCACGCTGATCATTCCTGCTTCTGCCCCCCCGCCCCGAATATGCTACATTAACTTAGCAACCATCCTTAACATCTGCTACTTGTGTAGTGTTACCTAACATCAACCCCCTCCCTGCCTTCCCTCAAGCGCTCATGAGCTGGATAAGTGAACAATCAGTCATCGTATGGGTCTTGTTTAAGATGAACATCGATTATTAAGCCAATTAATTTGCCTGTGCATGTCATACATTGTTTAATCGGGATAAGTTGGTTTGATTTAGTGAGCTTTCATGGTCTCCATCTGTAGCTTCATCGTCTTATTGCCTACAGGAGTCACAGCTAGGTAGATGATCAGTGCAGCAGAGGCAGGTGGAGCCATAGGGTCTCGTGTGAGGTCTTGCAGTGGTGTAGTGATATGTTGTTGTTGTTGTTTTTATACTGTTCTTTGAGGTGCATAGACGTGGTCATGCTGCACATTTAGAGCACTAGACGGTTGCTTGGCATCCTGTGCATCATATTCTTCATAAATTTTATGTCCATTATACTTCTGTTATCCTCTTTCAATTTTGTATTATGTAAATTGTGTAAACACAACATCTATTGTACGCTGTCCGTCTTGGGAGAGAGATCCCTCCTCTGTTGCTCTCCCTGAGGTTTCTCCCTGTTAAAGCGGGTTTTTTTTTTTAGGGAGGTGTTCCTTATCCGATGAGAGGGTCTAAGGACAGGATGTTGTGTTGCTATTAAGCCCACTGAGGCAAATTTGTAATTTGTGATATTGGGCTATACAAATAAATTTGATTTGATTTGATTTGATGGTTCTCCGTAGATGGAGGCAGGACCTCACATTAAAACCAAATGAAGTTCAGTTTAGAAGTGACACTAGTTTAATCATGGAAACTTAAGTGGAACAGCACTTGCAGAATAACATTAAGTCAGTATACCTTACTTTCTTGCACATTGTTGGTCTGCATTACATTATTTAAAATCGGGGGGGGGGGCATAAAAGTCCTGAACCGACAGGGGGGCTGAGTACATCTGTCGCCATTTTACAATCCTGTGATTGCAACTATCCCCCAATCCTCTTTGAACAGTACACATGGCCATTGTAACTCTAGTTAATGGTCCTGGCAATTTGCATATGAAACCGATCGTTGGTTTCGGTCGTTATGCCACTGTGTTGTTTATAAGGGTGGGGATACCGGCACTCAACTGAGACTGAAGAGGTCGCTGAGATGCGGTGATGCGGTTTCACGCCCAATTGAGCTATTTGATTGGGCGGGTCATGCTTTGAGCGGCTTGTGATAATTTGAGTTACTTTTTGCTCCATTTGGGCGGTTTCTCGGCTCCCCCGGTGAAAAGTAACATTTCATTTTTTCACAACCCTAACTCCACAATGAATCGCCCCCTCGTGCCTGTACAGAGAACGCCTGTTGATTGACAGGTATTCTCTACAAAAACAGACGAGGGAGAAGGCGCAGGGAGGGAGAGACCAGATTGGCTCTGACGCGAAATGATGACGTACACCAACGCGCCACGCGCAAAATGTTGTGTCGGAGCTGGAGCGAGCGTCTGGCTAGTCTTGCTAGGAAGCTAACCTTTGCTAAAATGTCGAAATGGGGGAAATATTCAAAAGTGTACGGACGGGATTTGGAAAACAACCCCCGGGTTAAAGCAATGGATCGCGTCTGGTCCCGGAGACAACACAAAAGCCCGCTGCAAATACTGCAATGTACAACTCGGAGCCCAACTGAATGAGCTAAAGACCCATGCAGAGACTGGTGAGCACCAAACAGGGACGTGCTAACCCCCCCCCCCCAAGGGCTAACGAAATAAAAGATGACCAACAAAGAAGGGAATGAAGAATTGCCACACATGTAGCATGCCACACATCGATTAATGCAGTGGGAGACTTGGGAGAGATTTTACAACAGGAGTTTGGTTCTTTTAAAATGCATCGAACTAAATGCACAGCGGCGATCAACTCCGTTTTAGCGCCACGTTTCAAACGGGAGCTTCTTACAGCTATATGGCCCATTCTCCGTACTCATTTGTACTCGGACGAATCCGCTGATATATGAGTGGAAAACATTCTCTGCACATGCGTTAAGTACAGGTCAAAGAAGCAAAACAAATTTGTCAGTACTTACCTCGGCATTGTGGGACTTACTCAAGCTCCAGCAAATCACATGGTTGAAGCGATAACGGGGTTCCCGGAAGAAAATGGGTTGCAGATGAAAAAACCTTGTCGGAATCGCAACAGACGGGGCGAGCGTGACGTGTGGCAGAAACCATTCTGTATTCACTTTATCGTAAGAATGGCAGCCAGACCTACAGCTTGTGCGTTGTTGTGTGTGTCATTCACTTGACATTGTTGCTAACAAGGCAATGCAGTGTCTACCCAGTGAGTATGTGGTCCGAGAGACGTACAGCTGGTCTGCACATTCTGCGAAGCGCCAGAGTGAACACCGTGAAGTGTACCAAACTTACGATGGCGGCTGTCCTTTAAAGCTGGTCTCCCCCAGCTCTACACGCTGGCTGCTAATTGCAGATTGCGTCGACAGAATTCTGGATCAGCACGTCGAAGTAAAGCTGCGTTTCAGTTCGGCATTAGGAAAATTGAATATCTGAGCCCAAATTCAGCCATGTCTTCAGACAAGACAGGAGTGTCAAGACTTACCCGATCAGCTCTTCTCGGCTTCAGCCGACATGCTGGAAGTGCAGTGGCGGGTGTTGCTTCCTCCGGGTTACCAGACTAAGACCCAGTTGAGGCCTGTTGGCTTAAAGTCGAAGCGTCTACCGATGCCGGTGGAAACCACTGCCCTGAAGACCCGGCATTACCCATATCAAACGCACACGTCGAGAGGGCCTCTCGCAAGTCTGTCTGCTGAAAGACGACGCACGAAACCGGACGGGGCTTAAGTTGTTGTCAAGCATCATGACTGTTCGTTCGGGCCTTGGAAGGAACAGCTGGACATCAGCAACATTCACACCTCCCAGCGAATTGCTGGCGAGGTTTCACTCCCAAGAAGTACCACTAGGATGTACATGGATTGACTGTATATAGTTCAATCAATACGTTCCCTGCTAGCAGTTCAGCTGAACCGGTAAGTGTTTGTACAGAGATCTATTTAGCCTATTTTTTGTGTGTTATAATGATTTTTTTTCTATTATACTACCGCAAAGGCAAATATCATTTAAGTTCATTACAACTAAAAAATGTTTTATTCTTATTCGAATTATGTTATTGTTCAATTCCAAAGGCCTAGCCCTACTCTGTGATAAAAGCCTTGTAAAATATTGCATCTATTAATGTAATAAGTAAAGACTCGTTGTATTTAATGTAACGTTATCCAAAAGACTTAGAGAAGATAACGTCGTTTATTAAGGGAAATTGTTTACTGTTGTCTAGGCGCAGGCGTATTTGCTGGCAAGCTGCGTGTTTCAGCATTGATTTTACCGTCACACGGAATTCGCAAGAGTTCAGCGGAATGGGTAAGTTTCTTTTTCTACATCAGATTGTATTTTATTCTGGGCCCACTATATGGATAAATTATGTTCACAGCGATCCAGATCATAACCTCTGCGACGAAATCAATGTAAAAGTCAAATCACGTCTACTGTGGCGATGGGTAGAAAAGTGTCATGCGTAAAGTGCTAAATTTTTCCGCATATCCACTGGCCTAATGGTGACGTCTGTGTTGCGTTAATCCCCCACCTAGTGGATTGTAGTGGTATTGGACATAACTGTGTGTGTGTGTGTGTGTGTGTGTGTGTGTGTGTGTGTGTGTGTGTGTGTGTGTGTGTTAAAATATTATCATATCCTACTTGCCAACATTGAGACTTAAAAAAACATAATTATTATTATATACATACACCTGACGGACAGAGAAACCTTCTATTAAACGGCAGTAAAAAAAAAAAGGGCTATTTTTGTGACGATTGGGCGCGTTCAGGGCTGTGATTGGGCTATTTGGTCTCAGTCAAATCTGGCAACACTGTTTAGATGAGTGATGAATCTTTTCTCTCTCAGTAAAGGTTGTGTCCAGATGAACTGGTTCAACTTTCTGTGACATAAAAGTTCTGTTTTGGGCTAAATTATGCCAGCAATTATACATTGAATAAAGCAAAATTTGATGTATATTCCCAGATGTATATTTGCAGAATCAAGCTCACACACACACACACACACACACACACACACACACACACACACACACACACACACACACACACACACACACAAACACACAGCACATTGATAGTTTCAAACAAATGTTTCAAAAATGTCACTTCCATCATTGTCTAAACCAAACCTAGGCCCTTGCTGACAGTGTTAGTGCCTTTGCTGCTCTACCCACTGAGCGTTTAAAGAAATATGACAATATAACGATTAAGTACATGTTTAACAATCCAAGCTTGTTAAAAATTGTATTACTGGGCATTAAAGGACAAAGAGTGAGTTGAACTGAGAGAAAAAAAAGTAGAAATTCTATGGTATGAATAAACAACCTATCTGTGGTGTGGGGGGGGGGTGTTTATGTCTGTGTGTCTGTGCATATGCCCAATAGTTTTTCTCTAGTGTTTAGTCAAGAGCATGCTTGTGTTATAACAAAAATTAAATATTTACACCAACACTGAAATAAATGTCAACAATTTTGCTACCCTGACATTAACAGTAGAGACAGGGGTTTTATTTATCAGATTTTATCTGATAAATAAACAACTGGAGACAAGTTGGCAAGCTGTAGACAAACAGAGGCTTCTTCTGAAAAGGCCAACTATTTTTTCTTTGACGCGACAGTTAAACAAACCAATCAAATTGTTTTAGATTGGCTTCTGAGACTTGTGATTGTCAACACAGTTTTGGCCTAAAAGATTTCAATAACCAATCAATAAGTCAATCAATAACCATCACGCCTCATGAAACACTTTTGTCTCGATGTCCTTGAGGATACGTTTGTGGTTCTGCCCTCTAGTGGTGGTTTGATAAAACTATATCTACCGTTGAATCTGTTTTAAGTCAAAGTTAAATGGGTTAAGATTTCTAACTGCTTGAAGAACTTTGGTTAACCTTTTTTAATGATCTCTTTTTAGCACTATGTAGACAACTTGCTGTTGCATTTCATCCAGAGTTTGGATTTGGTAGTGTTGTTGTTTGGTACGCATGTTGCCTGTAGGTTAAAAATGTACCATATGTACACGAATTGATTAAAGATACCAGGGCAGTTCCTCCCCCGATTCACCAAAGACGATGCCATTGACAGTCGAAGCTATGTGCAACTTTCCATATTGCAAACTGGCAGGCAGTGAGGAAGAGGTGGCTGTGGCTGACAAAATGCATGCATGCAAAATGAGTTTGGACTTGTCGGAGGATTACCTGCTGTGCACATGGAAACAGCAATTCATACCAAGTCCTGTGCATGCCAGCAGTTAGCTCGCTACATTATTCAGACCCCTTTGATCACCAGTTAATGATATTCAGTGAGACAGTGGGACCCAGTTTAATCTTTGACTTCAACGGATTGATTAATTGAAAAACATCGTTATATTATTTACACGATCGTATTTATTATGTTGCCAACAGCCCTACCCTGCCCATAAGAAGGATGTAGCTCAGTTCAGGCTTCTGAGAGGGTGAGTGGATGGGAAGAGGGCTGCTAGAGGCCCATGGGAGGCTGGTTCTGCCCTCATAGGATGAAGATGTGAAAGGAGAGAGAGAGAGAGAGAGAGAGAGAGAGAGAGAGAGAGAGAGAGAGAGAGAGAAGGGGAGAAACAGAAAGGGGAAAAGCAAGGAGAAAAAGAAGAACTGGAGAGAGCTGGAGGCAGAAGTGGAGAGGGCTCAAACAGAAAAAGAGAGAGAGAGAGAGAGAGAGAGAGAGAGATCGGGGAAGAAGAGGGACTTGAATGCTGCCGTTTCTGTTTCTTCAGCCCCATATCGCTCTCTCCTCTGTCTCTCCTCTCATTCCCTCTCTCCTTCTCTGTCTCCCTCTCTTGGTCCTACGACACCTGTATTTCTGTCTCTGTCCTTCCCCTTTGCCCCTTTGTTCTCCATATATGATGGAGTCTTCCAGTGCCAGATATCTGTTGAATCCCACTACCCCTAGCCACCTCCCCCCCACACACACACACACCTGAATAACTGATTACAGAATGAACCGGATGTCTGGAGCAACTTGTAAAAGTTGAAACAAAGCTTACTGAGGAATTTCTGTTCTTTATCTGAATCTATTACGAGCCGGGGCAGGATTACGAGGATTATTAAAGAGGGCGTGTGAGATAATATGGGGATAACAAGTTAGTCCTAAAGGGGACATGTGGCCAAATGGCCTCACTGGGCTCTGCAGAATTCACCCCAAGCAGCTGTGTGTGTATATTTGTACTCACTGCTTGGGAGTTGTTAAGTTTGATTGAAATGGTTATAACTCGGGAACATGTTGTGCTGTAAATTTTGTGACTATGAAGAAGTTAATGCTGTGGAGAGAGCGTTTTGGCTGATAGCCTTGAATTTGAAATACAGCTAAAAGTTCTGTTTGTTTGTCTGGTGCCTCAAGACAGATGATCAAACGGACAGGATCCTCTACAGCAGTGTTTCTCAACCGGGGGTCCGCGGACCCCTAGTGGTCCGTGGTGTAATTGCAAGGGGTCCGTGAAAATAAAATATCTTTAAAAAAAAGATCCTATGACATTTATAGAAATAGGATTATTTTACTCAAATGTGACTGAGACCTTTATCTACCTAAACTATAAAGGGTAACAGGACTTTTTTCTCTAATTACATCTGTTTCACAAGTGTAATTTATTGTATTTTAATAAGAAATCTCGCTCCCGTTTGCATTGTTAAAAGTTACTGCATAAAAATTCTGTTGTTACATATATCTGAAAGTTACTGAATACATATTCTGTTTTGTTACATATATCTGAAAGTTACTGCATAAGAATTCTGTTTTGTTAACTATATCTAAGCTACAACTGAAAGCTCTTATTTTTGCCCCAAAGAGTGAATAAATGCTATAATGCAATTTAAAATGCAGTTTCTACTGTTTCTATCAAATTGCAACCCCCCTCCCCCAAGATCAGGTGGAGGGGTCCTCAGGGTAGATCAAAAATACGCAGGGGGTCCAGGACCCCAAAAAAGTTGAGAACCACTGCTCTACAGGATCCTCTACAGTCAGACACTAAAATCACTACCAATGCCCTGATTTTCACCTGCTAAGGTGAAACAAGATGAGTAGATTTAGGTAGGCTGCAGCTCAAATCTAAGACTGAAATATAGAAGTATGACTACTACTACTTTAGAACAGGTTGTCAGTCCATCACAGGGCCACACATTTTACTGTATCCATTTCATCTAACATGCATGTCTCCAGACATTTCACCTGTCATGCATGTCTCTGGACATTTCACCTAACATACATGTCTCTGGACCTTTCACCTGATATGCATATCTGGAGACGTTTCACCTAACATGCATGTTTCTTGACTGTGGAAGGAAACCAGAGTCCTCAGAGGAAATCCACACAAAGGGGAAATATGCAAACTCTGAACAAAGGGCTGACATTGATTCGGGCAGCAGTGCTAGCTACTGAATCGGTGGGTTTAAATCTGCAGCAGCAGTGGGCCCAGGTGGTCACAGGATATCCTCGATCTGCCCATCTTTAATGCTGACATGCCCTCTCCTCCACATTTGATTATTTGTAGTCCATGATTGAATATTTAATAGGGGAATACTGGATGGATGAATGATGTTAAGCGGCTTGTTAATAAGCTCGCCTTTTTTCTTCTTTTTTTTTTTAACGGGTAATGAGAACTTTTTTACTGCACAAAAAGTAATAGGGCTGAAAAGTAATCGGGTCACGGCATGAAAATATAGGGAAACTTTGCACTAAATCAGCAGGTTGTCTGTTGGTGTTGTTTACATTGCTTTTTAATTTATTTATTTATTTTGCAGCTTTGGCACAGTAGTTGCGGTAGTAGACATATAGGCAAGTTAATTAATGGACAAGCATCTCTTCCTTCTGTTCAAAGTAGGCCTCAAAATCATCCTGATCCCTACAGAAGTAAGCAGGCATAGAGAATAGATGGATGGATGGGTTTTTTTTTTGTTGCTGCTGTTCCTTCTTCACTGTGAAGCTCTTATTTTGAGGCAACTTCAAGTGATGTTTGTTTTATTTTTGACTGTTTCCATTTATGTGATCGCTGGCACACTGTATACAATCATTAACTCAATTTGTATGATGCTTTTTCAAGCAAAATTACTAGTATTATTATTATGTTTATTATTATTACTGTAGGAAAATAAAATGAAGACCTCATTAATGACCATATGTGGTCTGTTCAGCGAACTATAATGGGATCTGAGCAAAACACATTAAATTGAGCATACTTTTACACTTTTGCACCATAATTACAGCAAAACAAGTCATTATTCGAATGTAGAGATGGTTTATGAAACAAAATCAACCGAGTTCTACAAAAGTACTTGCAGCTGTGTTTTAACTGGAGGTAGACGTTGGTAAATGTCCTTTACTATAGAGTGTGGATATACATAAAGCCATGACTGATCATTTGCTATGCTAAAGGAATATATATATATATATACGTGTACTGGGCCCTTAATAACAATAAAATCTTAAATTGTATAACACACGCACACACACACACACACACATGCATGCATTCCTGTCAAAGAAAAACGAACTCCTGCGACTCACGAGACCAAATCTTCTCCTTATTGCCTCTTTTGAAGTGTGTGTGTGTGTGCGCGCGCGCGCGTGTGTATGCATGTGTTTGTTTTTGGGGGGTGGTCGAGGAAGTCCCAAGTTGGGTGGTAACCCCAGAGGTGCTGGGATTCAAAGAACTGACATCACTCTGGCATTTCCCTTCAATGGTCTCTCGCCCCCCCCCCCACACACACACACATGCACACACACATCCTGTAAAAAGCTTTCTTGGTCTACTTTTTCTTGCTTTGGTCCTTTCCCTTTACTGTCACATAGTTTTCTCTCTCTGTCTTCCTATATCTTTCCATCTATTTTTCATTCTCCTTATCATATGTGGGGTCTCATGTGGATTTTCATATGGAAACTGTCAACAATAACCCCCTCCCTTGTGAAATCCGTCTTCAAAGTGTAAAGAGCTTAAAGTCGAACAGTTGTGTATTGACTTAATGTTCGCGTTATTCAAGAAGAACACAGAAAAGAGAAAGAGGGACTGAAAGAGGATTGGAGGCTTATCAGGCCACGTGTAAAGCACCAAGGTGTGAAGTCTGAGCTTCCCCCCAGCACCCCTGTAGGGTTTACATTACACTAATGTGAGGTGAAAATGGGAACAAAAGATCTGATCCCCCGCGGTATATGTCACAGACCTCATCTTTAGCACGCAGAAATCCAAATTTCATCTTTCTGCACTACAGAAGGGCAGTTGTGAAATCAGGCCACGCTTATGGAGAAGTGGAAAAGCTGAGAACTGGTATGCATTTTCTTACATTCTGCCGCTATGAGAGGATATTGGTGGATGTTATCAGACTCTCTACGCCTGGCATGCAGCACCTAACCCTACGTTCTCCGTTGTCAGACATTAAATGTTGAACGTAGCTGCCTGCTGTACTCTAACACTGTACATTTATGTTGTGTACTGTGGTGCATGCTGCATTTTGCAAGACCAGTACTCAGCTTTTGATGGTTTTGTTAATGTTCTGTCACTAGTGCAGTTACTCGCTGCTTGAATACTGCACAATTGAAGCCCACTATGCACCAATTTTGTTTATTGTGCACAGCTTTCATTATGCATTTTGTTGTTGTTTTACTTTGCATTCTGTACAAACTTACTTAGTGTTGCATTACTCCCATGTCCACTTAATATTTCTATTTAAGCAGATATTCTTCAAACCTAAGATGCTCTTTGTTGGATAGTCTTTGTCACTCTTTGTCTCTGTTTGTTGTGGTATGTTCTTTACGTTTCATGCACGTCATACCGCGTCAAACTCCGTGTGTGTGCAAATTTAGCTATTAAACAGTAAGGTGCGAATTTCTACTTTGAGATCAGTAGATGTACACACATGAATGCTCTCACATTTTTTTCCTAACCCCCCCCCCCTTTTTTTCCCCTCCCCAACTGTACTTGGCCAATTACCCCACTCTTCTGATCTGTCCTGGTCGTTGCTCCACCCACTCCGCTGATCCGGGGAGGGCTGCAGATTACCACATGCCACCTCCAATACATGTGGAGTCACCAGCCGCTTCTTTTCACCTGACAGGAGTTTCGCCAGGGGTACGTAGCGCGTACCCCAGTTCCCCCTACCCCCTAAACAGGTGCCCCGACTGACCAGAGGAGGCGCTAGTGCAGCGACCAGGACACATCCGGCTTCCCACCCGCAGTAGGGACGCCCGACCAAGCCGGAGGTTACACAGGGATTCGAACCGGAGATCCCTGTGTTGGTAGGCAACAGAATAGACCGCTACGCTACCCGGACGCCCCGTATGCTCACACATTTGCACCAAAAGTCATCACCACAAATAACAGTCGCAAGAAAAGCAACACAAAAGAGCTTATTTGAGTGTTTATATTTATTTTACACATACAAAACTGTCAGGTAATAAAAAGTAGTTGCTATGCACCATAGAAACAATATAGAAAACATTGTGTTCACCATCAAAAATGACTTACAGTATTTCATAACAAACAATAAAGGCACGTGTCGCTCCCTCGGAGACCATTACTTTATGTACATAAGAAACAGGAAAAGAATTTCTACATGGTTGTCCTTTTTTATATGTTTCACTACTAACAACACCGGTGTGTATGTACACAAGTAGGGTCACACGCAGATGTGTGCACATGGGCGTTTTAAGATGCCGAATGAACACACACATACATACGACATGAAAAACACAAATGCTTCCTTCCCCTCTGATCTAGGTCTTACTCCATACACCACAAAAAGTATTTTAAATACAAACAGTAGGCCAGAAATCACTCTTAGGCACATTTTTCATCTATATACCGTGTCGGACACCAATATTTTCCACACAAGCTACACTCATTCATCAACATAGAATATATGGACGAATTTGCAATGTAAAATACACAGTGGCAGTAAATTCACTTCTTGCTTGGAGCCTTGTTTATTGAATTATGAATCAAAACCCAACAAGTATTCTGGGCTCATATCTCTCTATCAGGCCTTTGAAAGAAAGGAGCGTCAGTAAAAGAGTGCATTCAAAGACTTCTGTATAATCACTTAGACAGGAAAAAAACCCCGAATTGCTCAATGAGCTGAAGTTCACCATTCACTTCTCAAAAACAGCAGTCTGTGAGATATCAGATATTTAAGTGTTAAATGACAATTCTCTTTTCAAAATGGGCCCAACAGAAACCAGAAATCCTCTTTTTTTTCCCCTTCAAAGTGACCAGCTGTGAAGGTTGAACAACCTTGGCTTTACTTTGCATTCTGTTGCATCACGTCTATACAAACAGCATGTGCACCAGTCCAACCAGTAAGAAATGTTTTATTTTCTGTGTATTTATCTTTGTCTCTGTGTGTGTGTATTTTGCCACAGGACCTCTTTTGAGGTGATGGAGATGAGTAATCATATTTAGGATCAGTGGGAAGTATGAAAATATTTGGCGTATATATTGTCAGTCAGTCAGTCAAGTTGCATGTCATTTTTTGTATGTGGCCATGAACACTGTGCTATTTACTATTGAGTTACTATTGTAATGTGAATAATCTGAGAATTTATGCTGGCTCTATTGTTGGACTCACTGCAAGTCACTGATTTCAGACCAGACAAAACATGCCCAAATTGTATATAAGTGAAAATGGCACAAAATGAATGTGTTAATACTAGGATCTGCAAGGAACTAATTAAAAATCTCATGACAACAACTTTAAATCCACAACTTTGAAAATATAACGTCCTTGCCTGCATGACATTATGGCACTGCTCAAAAGAATAAAAACTTCAAATAATAATAATGGGTTACATTTATATAGCGCTTTTCTAGACACCCAAAGTGTTTAGCTCCTGACAAAATTAACGTTGTGTCTCAAAAGGTCTCAAGCTCAAAGGTCCTTGGTACTACCGAGTCTTATGCTGTTGGAAATTAGTCTAGCATTGTTATCAAATGTGACATTTTTACAAATGGAAATCATGCTGTGTCTGATATATCATCTAGTATCATCACTATATCCCCACAGAAGGAAATGAGAAAAAATGAATCATAACTCTCCAGTTAGTGTCCTTCCATCCCTTCACCTGACACATTACAACAGTAAAAATAACAAAATACAAACAAATAAAAAATAAAGCGTAACATAAAACGTCTTTGATACATAACATGAGACAGTAAAAGAAATTTGGGGCAGTATTAATATTGTTAAAATTTGTGATGCAAAGGCAACCTTTTTAACCGTTGGAGGGAGGCAATATTGCCGACAACTCCAGTGACTCTCGCCGGTGCAAAGGAGGACCCATGGTGTCATGGATGCGGAGCGAAGCTGTCATTGAGTCCGATAATTAAGGACTCGGTGTAACTAGCGGTGAGCATGTGAGTGAGTGGGTGAGTTGAGTTGCTCTCCACGTGCACAAGTTACTTCACATGCATTAAAAAAAGAAAAAAAATAATACTGGCATCAGCAAGCTGCCCATGTCCCACGATCTTAACACAGCTGTCGGGGTTTAGCCGTCCACTGGCACCAGTGTCTCGACGCAAACATCTTTGGTTTCAAGTGGTTTTGCTCGGATGGTAAAGTCATCACGACAACATTGTTCTCTGCTCCCCCTTCCTCCCTCTCTCTTTTTTCCTCTCCATGATTGTTTCCCAAACCAGGCTGACAGGAAGTGAGCACAATGTGTTGGCTCACAGCGGAGATAAAATAGACTGGAAGAGGCGGGCCTAACTCGCAGATGTACAGGAAGTTGACTCCACTGGTTTAACTGATTAGAGGAAGGAGGAAGAGGAGAACAAGGCAGGGAGACGTGGGACGATACGTAGAGACTGAGGGTGGATGAATGATGAAATGGGGGGGTTGGGGAGAGACGGTGAGTCAAGCGGGGAGGGAGAAAGAACAAACAGACAGAGAACAAGTGGGGAGGGAAACAGAAGAGTGGATTGAGATTGAGGAGCAGAGGCATTCTGCTGTAAGTGTATATATATGAACCCAACAGGAAAGAGGCGATAAGGCTTCCAGCTATTGTCACCACCGTTTATAGGCTGGTATTTCCAGGCTGGCCAGCGTTTCAGGAAATAGAGTTAGGTCCAAACAAAACAGAATAAACAGCAGAACAAGCAAACAAAATTCTCAGAGCTAAAAAACATAAAAAATGGTATCAAACACCATCCCTTTGTGTGGTTGCATCTTCGGTTGCGCGGTAGAGGAACATCTTTTCAGGCACAGAGACGAAACAGACAAACACAACGAGCCACCAGAAGCACAATGGTCCCTAGACTTTCAGAAGTCCTCTGAAATGAAACCCTTAACCATTTTGATTACATTCGTATGTATGTACATGTAAGCCTCATTGAAATGCTATAATTTCACCAAACTATATTACACCAAATATATATATATATATATATATATATAAATCAGATCGTCCCAATTGCATGACTCCAGGCTTGTTTTAGAGACGACTACTTAATGTATGCCCAGAAGACATCCATATTCGCAAACACTCAGGACTGAGACAACTTCTGATCTATGGTGGCTAAAAGGATGAGAGGTTAAACTCATTCATGCCACCTTAGCGTCATACAGAGACACCCCAGCAGCCCTTTGCTCCAGCTAAGCTGTTCCACAAGCTGTTTTTACCACCCTCTGCTTCCTCATTTGTTTGAATGACTCGTTCTCCAGCGGCCCTCTGAGAATCAGACTTTCATCTCAACAATAACTGTTGAGTTCTGCTGTCAAATGAAACGTGGGAAACCACTCTAATTCTGTCAGAGCACTAATTCCCTTTCCTGTCTGTGTGGTTATCTGTGTATCGGTCTCTCTGTTTGCTTGTCTCTCTGTCTCTCCCCATTGCTATTGCACTGGCCTGTGTGTGTGTCTCTCTGCTCTCTTGTCCGTGTGTTTTCCACATATTTTTCCATTTGTCTCTGTCTGACCCTAAGCGAGCAACACTGTCAAGATAGGAATAGGTGGCGAGAGGAGCTTTTCTGAAGGCTAACTCGGAGACAATAGACGGGTTGACTCACTTACAAAACTGATTTACATCAGATAGCCAGCTTCAAACAACGCGAAGGGAAAACAATTGTGATAGAAAACAGTATTTAGAGAGAGAGAGAGAGAGTACTTTGATGAAGAGTATTTCGGATAAGGAGTGAATATATTTGTCGACCGTGCCTTAATGAATGGAGTTCTGGCTGTGCTCAAACAACCCACATAGGTTTGTAATAAACTCAACACGGTTTACACAATAGTCTCCCCCTCATACCCCCCAACTAGGGTTCATATTTACAAATAAAAAAAACAACAGGATATTTCCATAAAAATATTTTTTGTGTATGATATAAAAAAATATATCAGTTATACAATAAGAGATTACAGATCATCAATACCTCAAGAGAGAGACAAAAAAAAAAAATCTAAACCAAACACCGAATTAGTATGGCAAACACCTAAGCAATAATAAGATGTTTGGCGTCCTTGATTCAAATGAAGTCATCTCACATAACAATAATCCCTTGTAATAGAGTACGTTTACATACAAACTAATGTGCCCACAGTGATCAACAGAAAGGTTTTTAGGTCTTTGGTTTCTGACTTGCTCTTTTTAAATCCCTTGCCCCATCGACAGTAATGGTGTTGAGCTCAAATCCTAATGATGTGCCAGGTGGGCTCTACAGCCAACAAGAACACTGAGCCATTTATACACAATACAGTCTTCTGTATGGGCTCAGAGTCCATGGTAAATTCTGGAGTCTTCTTACTGTGTATCAAGTCAGGTGTAGAAGTGTTTTCGATGATGTGAATGCCTAGAAACTGTTAGACCACATCAGAGCATGTAAGCTGTTGCAGAGAATAGATTTAAAGGACCACCAATTATGCCCATGGGGAAACATCTCATGCATGTAAACATACTCATCACCGACACATAAAGGGATGTGAAATGGAGGCTGCAGATAGAAGTGTGACATGGACTTAATCCAAGGCAACATCACAAATCCAAATTCTATAACATGGATGGTAAATAGTAACATGATTAAGCTGCCCGCTAACCAAGCTGACCCTGACTGGCTGCCAGTCTGAGAGGAGAGTATTTTAGAAGCGTTATCTGATTGGACCAGTGATTAAGAGCAGGAAACAGGAAGTACATCTTATAATGACATCATAGTGAAGGTCAAACAAAGATGGCAGTGTCCAATAGTGAGTGCTGCCTAAAGACTTTTCACAGGTAGAAAAACGGGAACCAGAAATAAATGTATTGTGGTGGAACAAATGTGTTGGCATTGTGTGTTGATAGGTTGTGTGTGGCTCATAATCACTCTGCTTGCGCACCTGCAATACAGTCACTCATTTCCTGCTGTGACATCATCTCCCTACATCATCTTGAACACCTTTTAAAATATTGCCCCCAAAGATTTCCTGTGAGGAAACAACGGGCGATACGTCATCAAAAGAGATATCCTACTAAATAACCTTAATTTCACATGGTGGAGCTTACTTGTATTTGATTGAGTACTTATTTAGTTTTGCAATTAGCAGATTGAGGAGACCAGCCAAAATGGGCAGCTCACCAAACAACCGTGTCCTGCTTCCATTTTCGAAAGCTAGAAAACTCTTTGGAGAACACGTTGCCTGCTGCTGTAGTTCTAAGCTCCTCCTCCGCAAACAAAAGTGAAAGATTATAAACTTGTGTGGATGTTATACACGTGTATGTTTGCTGCAGGCATGCACCTTGGCAATGTGTAAGTGTGCTTGTACGGGTGTTGCCATGTGTGTTTTTGGCCACAGTTGTGTACTCGTGTGTTGACATGTTTGCGTGTGTGTGTGTTTTGGCATCAAGTATGCACATATGCCATTCAGTACGGAGAGTGACTGTCAGAACCATCCACTCCATACAGCTCGGCTAGGGTCCTGAACCTTGGCCCCCATTCACTCAGGAAGTCGTAATCCAGGCTAGAGCCAGTGGAAGAACTATCCAGAGAGCTAAGACTTCCTGCCAAGGACTCGGGCCCCTCGTAGCCATAGATATGGAGAGTGTCGTACGGAAACCCATCTCTGTCGTGGTCCGCCTCGTCTTTCTTCACCTCAATCATCACGGCCATGTCCCCCTTACATGCTTGGGGTGGAGCATGGTGATGGGGTTTCTGGACCATGGCATAGAGAGAGGGGTGTGGGGGTTGGAGTATGGAGCCATCGTGGCGAGCCGAAGTGAGAATGGAGACATCATACCTGAGAGAGAGAGAGAGCAACTCAAATTTAATTTGATCGTAATTTAAATTGAACAACCAGAGGTGGAGTCATAGGGTCATGAGCGGCACTAGATGTTGAGATTGAATATACGTTTGGTCCAAGAGTTTCATACATGCGGGTGAAAACGTCTGCTATCAGTTACATCACGAAGGGAAGAGACTGGCTACACCCTAGAAGCTCGCTGTATGGCATGATGAAATGGATAATGGATTGCATACTTTTGTAACAATCATTAAAATAAATCAAAGGCTTAGCAGGGGAGAAAAATGAAATCAATAAAGTGAAAAGCAATTTTTTTTCTTTTTTTAGAGATGAAAACAACCAGGGTTGAAAGAAACTATCGACATTCCAAAACAAACCCCTAATTGGCACAGAAATTTTCCACACAAAAAACAAAAACAAAAAACATTCATTACTCCGTCTGACAAGGTTTTATTGACATGTCAGCTTTTCCACCTCAAGGACTAATTTCTTTTGTGATAGGTAGGAGGGTGTATTTTTATTATTTATTGCGTTTTCATTCAGCATTTCTAATTCTTTCAAAAATCACTCAAAAATGGCTTTCGTGACAGGTGGCTGTTGTCACACTGATGATGATGATGCTTAGATAAACAATTTAAAAACCTTACGTAAAAAGCTGAATGCTTATCTTAATTCACATACCCATTGGTGTCCATCTCCCCTCCTCCCTCCTCATCGTATGTAACCAGCTGCTCATGGATCTCCCCGCTGTTCTTCATACCGGCCAGGGTCTCCTTCTTGTAGCGCTTCCTCAACACTATCAGGATCACGATGACTGTACAAGAAAGACAAGATACGTTTTTTTCCCCCACTCTTATCAAAGGTTTTGCAGAAATTAAATATATTATAATCATAATAAATTATCAGAAATCATCACGGTTCAAGATCTGACTCTTGTACTAGATACTTGAAACTTGACAACAATGTGTAGAAAAACCATATGCTTCATAGTCACACACAGTAGCTGTGTGCCTTGAGAGTTGGCCAGATCAACCCTCACCTCCTACTGTTGTCCAGTGGGTCAAGATGAGCTAACATACCACAAACAACTGCCTTGCTCAAAGGCACTTCAGGGTAGTTTGAGAATTATTCACTGACTTACACTTGTGATGTTTGGCAAACCTTAATTATTTGGTGACTCATTTATTATACATTTTTAGTAACGCTTTGCATTAAGTGCATGTAATAAGTGTTAGTTAATAGGTATTATGACTCTTATAGGTCCTTATAAAATGCTTATTAACATTATGTGTTGATAAGACTATAAGTGTTAGTTAATAGGTAATATGACTCTTATAAGTCCTTATAAAATGCTTATTAACATTGTGTGTTGATAAGACTATAAGCGTTAGTTAATTGGTAATAAGGCTCTTATAAGTCATGGCTTTGGCATTTTGTGGACTATCAAAATTATTTTAATAAAATGCAAAATTTTACGTAGATTGGACTTACAACCTAAGACGAGTGTGAAAAAGTAGGCTTTGCATATTTCGCAAGGGCCACCTAGTGGCCAGGAACGTGTTTATGATGCTATTATTAGCACTTTATAGTCTTATTAACACATAATGTTAAATATTTTATAGGGACTTATAAGGGCCTTATCACCTATTAATTAGCATTCATTACATGCACTTAATGTAAAGTGTTACCTAATTTTTATATACTGGGTCAATATTAATCTTGCATTGTGTCTCGTGATGCAAAAAAAGAGGTGGGACTAAACTTAGAATATAATGACCAGTTACACAATCACCCCCCCTCCCGCCAACTCGTTGGTTCCGATCCAGACCATTATGAACGTGATAGTGAATTGAATTTTAGTATACTTTCAGTTACTACTGACATCTGATTCATCCAACTCAGGTTAGTTGGGGCATGAATATGGGGCCCAGGAAAGGTCACCAATCCATCACAGGACCCATATGTACCCAGAGAAAACCTTCACAAACGTGAGGTAAACGTGAACTTAATACAAAATTGCTAAGGTCAAACCCGGGAACCTCCATGCCACCCTGAGCCTGTCATTACTTTAGCTGGTAAAAACTTTACATATTCTCCATTTTGAAAACCCATTAAGGAATTCTCAAAAGGATTGCGCGGCTTTAGCGGCTACTAAACCTGCACAAATAAGACAAAAAGAAACCGTCTAATTCTCAAAGCCCCTGCAAAGGGTGAAATGGACCCCTACTATGCTGCCAAGCAAATCACGTCTCAGTGCCCAGGTGCTATTTGCAAGTATATACATTAGGTATTATGCATACATTTGATGCTAAATTGGACCCTCTCTATGCAAATGAGCCTCATTACAAAAAAGTCCAATTCACAAACACCAGTAGCCAGACAGAGTGAAAATTATTATTGTCTTCAGAGAGATGGTGCTAACTGACATCCAGACTTTCCAGTGATCATGGCAGCAGTGTCTGTAGCCAGGTGAAGGCATCGTCATGCCAGGTGTGCTCCTGAGCAGATATTTTGCAGGGGAATGTCTCTTTTTGATTTATTAACTGAGACTGAAATCATTCGCCGATACAGGTTGCCAGGTCAAACAATTCTTACTTATACTTGATGACATTGAATCTGCCTACTGTATTCTTGGTGCAAAGCCACCATTTATACTTTGCCACATGGATAATTGCAATCAGATGCAAAAAAAGGGCAACTTGCGATCAGCTACAAATCTTTATGCCCGTGTTTGCACTGTAATATCATTTGCGCAACATCTTTTGTGAATCGGACCTTGAGATGGGGCAGATAGTGGTTGCAAGAGATGTGCAATTCATGGCGCATAGGCTGCAATCCACTCTTTGTGAATTCGCTTGAGAGAGCAAAATGGCACAGCAAGAACTGAATTGTTTTTCCAAAAAGGAGAGCAGGTGAGAACCATTAGAGCCAGCGGGCCTGTCAGTGCTGGACTAATGGTCGTCTGAACGGAGACGGGGGGAGAACAAAAATCAGAAAAAGTTTTGATGAAGGCAAAAAAAAAAAAAGAATAAGAGAGGGGGAGGAAACAAGCAGAAAGAGGAGAGCAGGGGTGGAATAAGGGTATAAAACCCAAGAAGGGCGAGGGGGATAAAATGAGAGGAGAACGATTTGAGTTGCCTGAATGAGACACTGGCCTGCAGGTGGTTAGCCTTGTGTGAACCAACTCTGCCGAAGACAAAGAGACACACACATTCTCTGGTTACTGCAGGAAAATGCCAGTAGGGTTTTTCTTTTTCTTTTTCTTTTTTTGGGGTAGGAGTAAAAGTAAGAGAACAAATGAGAAATAAGAGTGTAAGACTTGCAGGGGGTTGAACTAGACAGAAATGGGAAAGGTACATGAGAAAAATGAGACAAAGAGAGGGAGGGAGGGAGACATAAAAAAGGGAAGGGGAAAAGAGGAAAGGAAGCAAGACGAAAGGCCACAAAGTATCAAGAAACCTCAGAAAACAAAGTCTTTAATAAAAAAAAATCAACAACAGGAAAATCAAACTAGAAAAGGAGATGGCCATGGAGGGCAAGAAAGAGGAAGCAGAGAGAAGGATTTAAAGAATTAGTCAAAGGTGGCATGTCAAAAAAAATAAAGTGTGGCACTAAACTTAGTAGGACTTCCTATGAAAACATTGTGAGAGGAAGAGAAAGAGGACGGCCAGATCAAGCCTGGGTCACATTGCTGTTTTGTAAATATTTTGTAGCATCGTTTGTTGTTGATAACCTTTCCGGCACTGATTGTGTTGTACCACTTGGTGCACGAGCGAAAAACAAATTTGCTCCACTGTTACTGCCCAGTGGTCCACTGTGCTGCCATGTCCCAGCCGGTGTTGGCGGGACGAGGGGACGGAGAAGGAGAGGAACGGGAAAGGAAGGAGTGGGGAACATGTTGGCGGAAGGGAGACAAAACGCGGATGGAGAGGAGAACGAGGAACTAGAGCACAAGAGCGAGGGAATCTTGAGAGAAAAGCAAAAGAGGGACGAGAAGAGGGTGGGGGGGGGTACATTAAACAGTTTCTAAGACATTAGATAAGGCCCCAAGCCCTGGTCCCAATACGAACCTCTCTCGCTCTCTCTCTCGGCGGACCGGCAGCATTAGCGATGCCTTTTAGTTTGGGGGCGAGCGAGACTAATTTAAGTTTGCATGGGAAACCAACAGATTAATCTTTTACAACACATGCTCTGTGGTTTAATAAGCTCTGGAGATAGCAGGCTTAGAAGGGCAAAAAACGTCTTCTTTGTGGGAAAAAAAAAAGACTGAGAAATTTTTTTTCTTTTCATATATCAAACCCAACTTCTGTGAGAAAATGTGTCTCTGAATGGGGAGCGCTGTAAATTGCTTTGGGCTCCAGCAGATAATGACAAGTCTGTTAAATAGTTAATCTGGTCTGTGTTTGGGGTGTTTGATAAAGACCGAGTGAGTGAGGAAGACGGAGAGTGAGAGAAGATGGGAGGGGGAGAGAAGGGAAAAGGCCATTAGAGAAAGACAGATGGAAAGAGAGAAGGGGTGAGAGAGGGCACGGTATAGAGTGAATTAATAGTTAAATGAATTGAGGGTTTAGTTGCGTTTGATAGACAGATGCACCTATGAGCTGATAAACTCTCCTCATTACATGGCCTATTCTTCTGCTACTTTTCCCACAATTGCCCCATTCATCCGCTCTCTTCTTCTCTCATCCCCTTCCCTTCAACACCCCTCCACCTGTGAGTCTGTCCATCATCCCCTCTGACCCACCTCAGTCCCCCATTCCTCCCTTTCTGCCCGTGTTACTCTTCATCACCCACCAGTCTCCTTTTGCTTTCTCTCTTGCCCTCTCTCTCTCTCTCTCTCTCCCCCCCCCCCACTGGTGAGCTGGTCTCTCCCATCTCCCCATCCTGTCTTTAAAGGCCTGTCTGCCTGTCCTATCTCTCTCTTCTCCCACCCCTGTCTCAGGATAGATACAAGTTCCTTGCATGTCTCGTCTGGCACCTTCTTCTTCTTAAACCTTCACTTCCCAACCTGTCTCGTGTTCTGTTTTCCTTTTGCCCCCTCTCTAGTTTTCTCCCCTGATCCTGCTTGTTTCACCAGCTGTCTGCGGCATGCCGCTCACCCAATATGACAAGTGTCCCCACCCTCCAAAAAAACAAAAAACAAAAAACGAAGCAGGGTGAAGGTATCAAAGAGAATATTGAGCTCACAACCGCAGGCATTATTTACACATCTGCTGCTGCATTATTCATAAAACCAGCAATACCAGGAGAGAAAGTTTCCCTGAAAACACGAGCCTCGGTTTTTTTTTTCTTGCAGACAGCAAGGGCAAGTGAGTGTATTTGTATGTCTGGATCACTTAGGGCTGGCATTTTGCATCTATCATTGATGCCATTTTGCATTCTTCTTTAAGCATTAACACTTCATCCAACTTGTTGTGAAAAAACACACACACACACATGCACATGCTCACACACACGCACATACACAGAAGAGTATATGCATGAATATACCCTGAGTTTTCAGTGGCCATAAACAGCATACACAGACTCAAGTGCACATCTGTGTTCTTTGCTTTGCTTGTGTTCTGTGTTCATTGTCTTTGCTTTTCTGCCTTCGTATTTGCCGATACACAGTCGAACTTACCCAGTATAGTTAGTATACAGAGCAGGATGGCTATCAGGGCGTGGACACTGACTCCCATCCTCAGAGTGGCTGCTTTACACTGAGTCTGGACCCGCCTGGCATCACACCGACACACCTACGGAAATTTAAAAAAATCAGTTGACAAATAAATTAACGACCTGCCTATCTCTCTGACAAAACTAGTTTGAGTGCTCTCCTTCCAACGTTTGCTGCAAAATGTAAACACGGCCTTACAATTATGAAAGTCACACAACGCACCTTTATGGGCAGACGGGTGACACTGGACTTGGGAGGTCGCCCACCATCGCTGATGCCCACCTCCAGGCTGTAATCCCTGGGGTCATCTAGGCTGAAAGTCCCCTGTTTCACCTTAATGTCAGCCGTATTGTCTGCAACAGGATAGCGTTACGTTAGCACAGAAAACATGAAGAGCCACCTTAACAATACCGAGTTGCACCCCCTCCTCCACAAACCCACCTTCATCACTGAAATGGGTTGAACAGGTGTCTCTAACAATGGTCTGTAGTTTTAACCTGGACTCACCTGCTACGTCACAGAGAGAGCAGGAGGTACTAATATACCCCTCCCTTTTCTCCGAATTGTACTTGGCCAATAACCCCACTCTTCTGGGCCATCCTGGTCACTGCTCCACCCCCTCTGCCAATCCAGGGAGGGCTGCAGACTACCACATGCTTCCTCCGATACATGTGGAGTCGCCAGCCGCTTCTTTTCACCTGACAGTGAGGAGTTTTGCCAGGGGGACGTAGCGCATGGGAGGATCACGCTATTCCCCCCAGTTCCCCCTCCCCGAACAGGCGCACCAACTGACCAGGACACATACCCACATCCGGCTTCCCACCCGCAGACACAGCCAATTGTGTCTGTAGGGACGCCTGAACAAGCCGGAGGTAATACGCGGATTCGAACTGGAGATCCCTGTGTCAGTGGGCAACATAATAGACCGCTATGCTACCCGGACGCCCTGATCCTAGTATTTTGTACATGTTACAAGCTGAATAGTAATGAAAAGAAATCAACACAATAGAATGGGGCCAGAACAGATTGGACTAGACGGAAAAAGAGCAGATGAGTGTAGTAAACACATAAAACAAAATACAGGGGGGATATAATACTGCAGAGCAAAACAAAATATAATGTCATGTAAAAACTCTACAGAACTCGATGGCCCCTAGAACAAAACTGGACCTAACAAAACAATGGCTGCTGCTGCTTTATTGAGCGCAGCATTGCTTTGCCTTGCCTGAGAGAGGAGAATGGGCTATTCGGACAACAATGGCATCATTAGTCAAATCTCCATGAAGCAGAAATTTCCTCCAGAGGCCATAGGAAGACCTTCTCAACACAATATCCTTCTGCCTGAAGAATTTTTCTGAATACAATAGCAGGAAAGACCCTTGTTTACACTGAAATATACCTAGACATACACCTCAGTTGAAGCCCCCAGGCCAGCAAGAGTATAGGTGTGTTTTAAGAGCAAGGTTGAAACTCAAGCAAGTTGAAACAATCTGATAAGAGCAACAATTTGGCACGATTGAAAGAGATTCACTTACTGACAGAATTACAAGAGATAGCTCAGTTGTAAAGTTCATTCATTAGGTTATACTACAGTAGCATTGAATAGTCTCTTTAGATGATCGTTTATCTCCCATTGGTACAAATGATGAACCATATATGCGAAGGCTTACTTAGTAGGAACATTTCCATTAACATGTTGTTGTCTGAATAGCAATCCTATGTGCAATCTTATACCCATCCTATGTGACTCATGGCAAAGAATTTGTTGTGCAACATCACATTTATGTTAGGTTTTGTTTTTTTACAGCAATCTTCTTCTTCTTCTGGCTTGTTCCCTGTTTTTCAGGGTCGCCACAGTAGATTTTATAGTTTCCATCGGTACCATGTGAGGGCACAGCACCAATGGCAGCTGTTGTTAACCCAGGCCTTGACCAATCCAGTATGGAGCCTTGACCGATCCGGTATGGTCTTGTCAATCCACGTACTGATTTGGCAAAATTTTATGTCGGATGCCCTTCCTGACACAACCACTAACCCTATGGACTGGGGCACAGGTAAAGCACTGGATGCCATCCCCAGTATTCATGGACTTGCGCCCATGCCTGTTGCCACAGCAACCTTCTACTTATATATATATATATTTTTACTGATAATTTTTCATATTACTTTAAATCAACACAAAAGAAGAACAACTGCTGGGGAGTGATGAGGGTAACAGAGGAAAAAATATCAAACCATTCATTGGGTTAACTTCCCTACACTGAACATGGAAGTAAATACCCATTACACCTCTCAGCTTTTGCTATGAACTAAGTTTTGGTTTGCTAAATTCCTTAGACTATATCTGAGGAGCCTGATAACTACAGCCATTTCTCCAACAAAACTGTTCCGTACATGGAGCAGAATTCCACTGAAACCAATGGAATCCAGCTCCAGTTTATTCCCTGTGAGACAGACCACTGCCAGGTTCGGACAGTGCCCGAGTAAATGAAGGATGGGCTGGGTGGTTCTGAGCAACAGGGTTCCCACTCATAGCAGGGAACCATTTCATTTTCCACAACTTTTGCTTGGATACGTGCGACAGCCGCCACTCACGGAAGATAAAATTATTCAGTCTTAACTATCAGTGGAAGCCCCAGTCTCTAAATGGACTGTGTAATTTTTAGTTGGGCAGTGAATGACCCCCCCCCACCCCAAATTTCAGGCACTGATGTGCAACCTCAGCAGCTAAAAATGTGACTAAAAATAAGTGATCTAAACTACAATTACGCTAAAAATATGCCATCTCAGTGGATAAAAATCTGATTTTATAGCCCTTACAATTTTCCATCACCTCAATAACATTTCCAGGACATTTTTTTTAGGTGTTTTTCATGACTGGAAAACTAGTCATTAAATTTCCAGGTTTTCCAGGATGCATTGAACCAACATGCAGGTTTTCGTTCCTACCGAACATGAATGACTGCAGTTGATTTCACTTGTCATGCACATCTTCAACTTTAGGGCCTTCACAGGACATAGCTGCTTTTGGCTTTAGATCTTTATCGCTCTACATTCTCTCCATTTACTCTGTCTCTTGCTTTTTGTCAATCCCTCTGCCCCCCCCCGGCATTATCCCTTGTTGTCTAAAAACTTTCTGTCTGCATTTTATTCTCTCCTGTTTCTCTGCAGTCCCACATGTGTCTCCTTGTTCTCTGTCTATACCACTATCTCGTCCTCTCATTTTCTCCCTCCCTCCCGCCTTCTTTCTGTCTGGTGCTAATACACTGAGGTTGCTGAGCTTAATGCAGCTGCCTGGTCTAAACACAAAAACATGTCACCTCAATGCACAGCTACACTGAGAGAGAGCGAGAGCGAGACTACGTGCCAAGTCACCAGTCAACAAGGTACTCTCCCAGCCTATCTGGCTACAACACTGCCATTGTCAGCACCACTGTCACTAGAGCCTGTGTGTGTGTGTGTGTGTGTGTGTGTGTGTGTGTGTGTGTGTGTGTGTGTGTGTGTGTGTGTGTGTGTGTGTGTGTGTGTGTGTGTGTGTGTGTGTGTGTTTCTAGTCATAATGAGAGCCAGATTGTTTTTTACAAGTTTTAAAGAGCTTGTAGTTGATCAATAATTTACAACCATTCTTGCCACTTTTTGCAGTCCTTGTGTGTGTGTGTGCTTGTATGTATGTCAGTGCATCCTTATGTGGAATGTATGAGTAGTGTGTGTAATGGTGTGCGCCGTGTGTGTGTCAATATTGTCAGATGGCTTTACTGGCGAGAGCAGCCCAGGAGACCCCAAACCTGAGTCACGGGGGGAAACAGCGCTTCTAGACTGACAACTAGCACTTAGTAAACCAAGCACCCCACCCCCCTTCAGCCCCGAACATACCGTCCCCTCTCCTGTCTGCTCCTCCCCTTCTCCCTTCCTCTGCTCTGCAGTCTTTGAGTTTAGACCGTTCCTCCTCTCCTCTACACCATATGCTCCTCTACTCCCTATTCTTCTCTCACCTCCTTTCATCTCATCTCCCCATCCTCTCCTCTCCTTTCTTATCTATTCTTTTCTCACCCGATCCTTTCATCCATTCCTCTCTTTTCTTTATTTCCCCTTGCCTTCGCTCTCATTTCATCGCCCTCCCTGTCTGCTTTTTCTTCCTCTTCCTCAGTCATCCTCTTTTTTCCCCACCGTCTCCTCACTTCTCCCGTCCTCTCATCTTCAACTTTCCCTTCTCCTTTTTATCCTCTCCTCCACCCCTCCTTCACGAACACTGCCTGCTATGTTTATTATTACCCCTCTTGCCTATTTCCCATGCTCTCCACTTTCATCCCCGTCTCTTCCTCTCGTCCTAATTTAGTCTTCCTTGCCATCCCCATCTCCTCCGCCTTCCCCTTTGCTCTCCTCTCCTCCTTTCCTTTGCTTCTCCCCTCCCTTACATCCTTTCTCCCTTTCTTAGTCCTTTTAACATTTCAACCCCTCCAGATGGGAGCAAGAGAGAACGTTGAGAGAAAAGTCGGTGGGTTTTCGCTCGGCTTTGTTCAAATGTGTCCCTGTTTCCTCGTGCCGACTGTTTGGAATAAAACCGCAACAGTTGGCAACGCTCTACCCAACGCTTTCATCTATCGAGCGTGTCGAACTCGTGTTTACGGAGCGTTTTATGTTTCAGCAAGAGTGGTGGGTTACACTTTACTAACACAAAAATCCATCTATCAGAGGGGTGTTTATATGGATCATATAATTGTCTCAAGTTCATACTTGCTTTCTCTCTCACGGTGTATTAAATCGAACATAAAAGAGCTTTGAGTTATGCAGTGCACATTAATTCACACATACGTATCCTTAGTCGAACATGCTGGTTGGTACTGTTTATAGAAGATCCCAAAGAAATTGTTTATTGTAATGCAAAGTTGATGAATGATGTGCACCATTTCATCCATAATCAAAAATCGATTCTTTCACAAATTATTCATTCGGATTGGGAATGACTTGGGAGTTTTCCGTAAACACTACTGATATGATCATGGGCTGATAAAGGCTTTAATGTGACCTTAGAAACTGTCATGTACTGTAAATGCATTTATCGTACCATCTTTAATGTGGTAAGATCAATATTGAAGTAAGCATAAACACATAGATGGACAAAGACATCTATATTTTTGTTCAATCTTTCGAATGTAGACAGTTTTTTTTTTGGCTTCTAGAACTTATACATGTTAAATGTGTGATGGCTGGGAGAGCTGGCACTGGACTGGCTGGGGGAGCCTGGTCTACTGCGTCCTGTGGGCCCAGGGACCACGGCCCTGCCTGGAGCTGCATCCGAAAAGGAAACACCGAGGGCGGTCTGACAGGACGTGGAAGTGGGGCAGGCTAAGCTAACTGCTAGCCCATGCAGACAGTCATCAGCTGGTTGGCGTTCGTTCTCCTGGACAGTGATTTTTTTTTTTATTAGTTTGGCTACATGTGTTAGTTTGGATTTGTGTTCTTGTAGTTTTTGGATATGTGTTTTGTCTTTGTGTTGCACTGCTGTGGGCCGGGGGAAACGATAGTTCGTTTCATTTCATGTACATGAAATAAAATTACAAATTAAGTGTTCCTGATTCCTGAAAGGTCACCATAAGCAGTGAACTGGTGTTAGTTCATTACAATAACCTTTGACCCTAGACTGACTATCCCAAGAAGCCATGTATACACGTGTAATGGAGATATTTTGTTGTTTCAAATACTGTAAATCTTCCAGTTAAAATATAAGCTAAAGCTGATTACGTCTAGTAATTGGGGTGTAAGTGTACATGTAAACCAACTAGTGAAATGGTCTAAATATACCCTCTTAGTAATGTCCTTCTACAGGCACTTACTCTCATGTAGTACATATAAGGCAGAAGAAAAAGTAAGCTTATTATGGAGTTGTATATGAAAAATGTTCTTGATGGACTCTAGACCAAAGAGATGACTTTCTTTATACCCAAACTCATAGCAGCTACACATGTCAGGGCTTGTTTTCTGTATTTTCGATAAAATCATGTTGTCGCTGCACTTTCCAGACAGCTAGTCCAAAGTCCCCAGACTGGCTGTCTGGAAAATGAACGCCCGGTGGAAGAGTTTAGAGTTATTTACTGTTATTTAAAGTTTTAGCCACACTTCAAATGGATTAGCAGTAGTCACTGAGCAGCAAGTGCTAATTTAAGTGTTCCCCAAAGGCATCACTCAGCAGTACGGGCCAAAAAGAAAAAAAAGAAAGTAAGAAAAAACGAGGTCCCCGAGAGGATATATAAACTTACTTTTGTTGTCTATAAGTGAGAAGTTGTCATTCTTTTTGGTCAGATAGAAGCTGAAATAAGGGATCTGGTCATCTTCATCTAGGGCTTTTAATGTTCCTATCACCTGAGAGAAGAGAAGAGAAATTTCACATAGCTAAATTACTACATGGGTATTAATGGATCATCTTTCTATTCATCAACCTATCTTCTCCTCTGTCTGTTTCTCTATCTGTCTGTACATCCATCTCTTTTTTTTATCTTGAAGGTCTCAGCCAGAAGTTACTTTGCCTCTCTGTTCTGGCACCTATTTGCAGGTGACCCATCCTTGCAAGGCTTAGCAAAGTAAATTTTTGTATGCTATGTTATGTTCCAGCAAAAAAAGCCAATTGCTAACATTTTTCTTCTCCTCAATGTCTCTCAGTGAGGACCTTGAAATGATGCATTTATTGGAGGTACAGCATCTAAGACTCCATATAAGTGTTGTGATGGCCAAAAAGCAATTGCAATTGTTGACCCTTTTTATTTATGCATATGTAATTTGCAATAAAAGTAATAGAATTTCAATCAGCCCTACATATAACATAGTTTATTCTCTAATATCTCTCTCCCAACTTTTACACAATCATAACAGTAACAATGATTTCTCTCTCTCTCGCTCTCTGACTCGATAATGGGTAAGCACTACTAACTCTTTTTGAGTTACCTAACTGACTCGAAACTGAACATCAGTAACTAGTTCTGAAATCTTTCTGATAGGATCCTACAATGTGTCTCACCGTTTCCGCCCTGTCGTTTTCACAGACAAAGATCTCATCCACATCCAACTCTGGCTCATTGTCATTGATGTCTTGCACTAAAACGTTAACTTTAACAAAGGACTGCAAACCTAAAGAGAAGGGAAATAAAGAGAAGTGTGATTTAGTGTTATTTCAATATTGAGCCTCCAGCCAACATACATTCGCACAGTACAGGAAGTTTGATAGATTTATGTACACGGAGCGTGTTTGAATGAATCGGGGTATGGAGAACGGGCTAGCACTGCTATGCCTTCCTTTCAATGACTCTGTGAATTACAGTACTGTGCTTGTTTGGTTCACTTTTAGGCTAAATGGAAACCTCAATATCATTGGTCCAACAAGCCAATTAGCCTCCAGCTCCAAAGAGGCAACACACTATCAAACAATAAAAGACTGCCATTATATGAGGTAGCTCCCAGGTGTGAATGTGTGTTACTTCTCATATTTCCAACCAATTAAAATTAGGATTGGGAGAACAATTTTGAAAAGAAAAAAGAAATTCAAAAGCAAATCAGTTGCATTTCTACATAAAGCTGGTTTGTACCTTTGTGTACAGTGTGTATCAAGTAAGTGACTGTGTGTGTGTGTGTGTGCGTGCGTGCGTGCATACCACTTGGCTCTTCCTCTGCCTTGACCTGGAAAATGTGAGTGGCTTTCAGTTCTCTGTCCAGCTTCCTCAGTGTAGAAAGCTGGCCTGTGATTGGGTTGATACCAATGGGGCAATCCTTATCTTCTATTGAATATCTAGAGAGAGAGTGAGAAATCATTGTTACTTTTATACTTGTGTTAAGTTTCTCCAAAAGATAGATAGATAGATAGGGAGGCAGAAGATAGTGAGAGAGAGTGAAAGACATATGGGGGGAGACAGAGAGAAAGGTGTGTGAGTGCACCCTACCGTATACTTTTGTTGGCTTTGTCTGGATCTCTGGCAGTGACTGCTCCTATGTTGGTTACTATGGTTTCCTCCATCACATTGAAATTGTAGATGGCCTTGGAGAAGACTGGTGGCTCATCCACATCTATTACCCTGATGTTCACCTGTGGAATCCATTCATTGTTAATATAATTTCAAACATAATTGTAATGTCTACCTTCTTCTACCACATTTAATACAACCAAAAATACCTATCTGTCTGATTCCTGGCTGTCTGAATTCATCTTTTCCACAATGTTTGGATTATGTTCATCATGTGAAACATGCTGAGAGCTTCCAGTAAAACCTGTGTTGTACAGCCAACTACTGAGCAGCTCATGATGTGGTGTTTTAAGAACATATCATCTCAAAGTAATACTCCAGCCCCAAACATCACTTCTACCCCACAGCGATTTGAACCAATATATATATCTAATATATATCCAGGTTCAATGGGTAAAATAAAGAATAAGATCCAAGCCATCAACACATACGCCCTACCAGCCATCAGATACCCAGCTAATAATAACCTGGCCAAAGGAGGAGGTAAAGGCCACAGATATCCGGACACGGAAGCTCCTTACAATGCATGGAGGGCTCCACCCGAAGTCCAGCAGCCTGAGACTGTACGGTAAGTGAAAAGATGGGGGCCACAGGTTAGTGAGTGTCAGAGCCACTATCCAGAATGAAACAAGGAACATCTACAAGTACATCAGAAAGAGGACCCCCAGGACGAACTGCTAAATGAATACCTCAGGCAGCAGAATCAGAATACTTTATTTATCCCCGAGGGGAAATTGAGAAGACAGAGAGTGGGGAGGAAGAAGAAGAGGAGGAATCATGGAAGACTAAGCCCCCCCATGGCATGTACCATTGACAGATAAAAGACATGGCTGATATCAGGAAATCCCACCAGTGGCTAGAAAAGGCTGGACTGAAGGACAGCACAGAGGCTCTGATCATAGTAGCACAAGAACAGGCACTCAGGACCAGATCAATTCAGGCAATGGTTTACCACACTAGACAAGACCCAAGAGGCAGGCTGTGCAAAGACGCCCCTGAGACAGTCCAGCACTTAGCAACAGGGTGTAAAATTCTAGCTGGGAAAGTGTACACTGAAAGGCATAACCAAGAGGTTGAGATAGTGTACAGGAATATCTGTACTGAATACAGACTGGAAGTCCCCAAGTCCAAATGGGAGACACCGCCAAAGGTGGTTGAGAATGACAGAGCTAAGATCCTGTGGAACTTCCAAGTTCCTGACTGACAAGCAGGTGTTGGCTAACCAACCAGACATTGGGGTGGTCTACAAGGAAAAGAAGACAACAGTAGTGATCCATGTAGCAATCCCAAGTGACGGCAACATCAGGAAGAAGGAGCATGAGATGCTAGAGAAAAACCAAGGGCTGAAGGAAGAACTAGATTGGGTGTGGAAGGTGAAATCCACTGTAGTCCCAGTGGTAATAGGAACACTGGGGGCTGTGACCCCCAAACTGGGAGAGTGGCTCCAGCAGACTCCAGGAACAACATCTGAGGTCTCTGTCCAGAAGAGTGCAGTCCTAGAAACAACAAGATACTGCGCAGAACCCTCAAACTCTCAGGCCTCTGGTAGAGGACCCAAGTTTGAGGAAGACACACATACCACCCGAAAAAAAAGGGTAAGAGGGAGAGTTTACGCCTATATATTATATATATATAGGCGTAAACACACACACACACACACAAATACATACATACACACACACACACACGTACATATATATATATATATATATATATATATATATATATATATATATAATTTTATTTGTTTCATTCCTTTTTCTTGTAGAGGAGCTCGAGCAGGAGTCGTGACATAACCACTACATTCTTATGATTGTATGTCACAGAGTAAGTGTCATGCATACATACAGCATACTATTTTGTAATAACTACATTGCATCATCTCTATGGCATACATGTTTTCCGGTATATATTTATTCATATACTTGGTTTGGGATTTGAATTCTCTTATTTTCTGAACGGTACGGAACAATATAGCATAAGGGCTTCTCATTCTGTAAGGCCAGGCACTTTAAGATAACGTCAAGCAAGTCAAATGATCAGCAACGCAATATCACATAATTTGGTTTCTAATTGTTTCCTAAATAGCACATTCTTGGGGATAATGTAACATGTTCAAAATCATTGACTTGAAACAAGGTTAGTGACATAGTTTTAACATGTTTCATGATCATTTCTTGAAAGAGGTCACGTTTACATGAATGAGGTGAAATTAATTTAAATTGGTCAAATTTTCAGCCTGTAAGATAATTTCAGTGAAAAGATCCCATGTATGCTTTCAATCGTCTGGATAAAAATCTGTATAAAAAAAACGAAAACAAAATCGCTCACCCACCTTGTAATATCTTGTTATTTGATCAGTGTTACTGGTGAAGATTTGGTTTGATTTTAATTCATTTCTTTTGAAGCTAATAGTACTTCACTTGACACGTAGTTCGAGAGGTAATGATGGGGCTTGTTATCACTTAACCATCTCAGGGAAAGTCTTCCCCTTTTCAAGGAGTGCTTTTTGAAAAATGTTGTTTGAGGCACGATGGTCGCCAATGGAAGACATAAATGCTTCCCCTGTACTCGGGACAGTATTTCTCTGATAGTTACCTGGGTCTTGGTGAGAGCGGTATCTTTGTTGTCCGCAGGGAACTGAAAGTTGTTCTCCCGTACATGAACACTGAAACTGTAGCTGCTCTTGGTCTCATAGTCCAGGGCCTGGTGGGTCACAGACAGAGACAAAGAGACGGTCATTTTAAACAGATCGAACACCGATATTTCTCACTGGACTTCAAAAATTAGCATGTGTATATTACTGGCTGCAGTTACATAGGTTTGTGGGTAAAATGTTGCCTCCTTTCCCCAACCCCTATCATACACAGGGTCCCTAGCCTTCCCATACCCCTCCACTAATTTTATAGTTGTTTTTCCCATGCCTTCCTTTTATAATAATAATAATAATCATTACATTCTATAGCGCTTTATCTAGAAAGCACTTCACATTAAAGGGGTAACTCACTTCAACCACCACCAATGTGTAGCACCCCACCTGGGTGATGTGTGGCAGCCATTTTGCGCCAGAATGCTCACCACACGTCAGCTTGAGGTGAAGAGGGAGGAATCACTGAGCCATTTACATTGGGGGGGGGGGTGATTAGGTGGCCAGATGGAGAGAGCCAGGTTGGGAATTTTGCCAGGCCAGAAGGTGGCCTTTCTGGCAAAACCTTCTTTATCTCTCTATTATTCTTCTCGATTGAGAAACATTTTGTAAAAAATTGGTTCTAAAGTACTTCACAAATTTAGCTGTCGTTATCTCAGTCCATATGCAAGTTTATGAACAGTCGGCATTTAAATGAGAGTATACAGTGGAGTGTATCCGCTTAATCGCTGTGTAAAAACTGAAGCAATGATAAAATAAATGACTGGGGCTACAAAGCAGAGGGCCGCTATGGTTGAGAACGTGATGGCAGAATCTCAGGTCGGTAGGGGATTTCAGTGGACGCTGCTAGGAATTCGGGGGCCCTTCATAGCATGTAATGCCGGGGCCCTTAACTCGATTAAAAGACCCCTACAATGCTTGGGGCCTTATAAACTGCAATAACGCCCCCCCCCCGCTCTTTTATTCCCTCGTTAAAGCTGTACCTGCATGTGCTTCCAGTAGTTCTGGCTTACAGCCCAAGTGCTTCATCTAGAGTGTACAGTCCAATAAAGTTAATCCTTGCTTAAATTATTATTTAATGATTAGTCTTAAATGATTTAACGATGGGTAAATGATTCCTCTGCAGTTCTTGCAGGTCTAAACATATCTCCCTTACTCAGAAGGGGATCATCAATGGTCATAAAAAAAAGTGAGCCTTTATATGTTGCAATTTTACATTCTATTGCAAGTTACATCTATTTCTGTCCTGACTGTGTAATAATTGTGTTGAAACCCTGGGTTTGGAAAAAAAAAAGTAAAACTAGAAATATTTTCTTGATTTAAGTTCTTATGTGATTACTCTTAGGGTCAAACACTCAATGTCTAGATCCAGCACTTCTCTTCATATTGTTAGTATGACTAGCACATATTGTTCGTGATACAGGATTTAACATTTATTATACTGTTGCTCTCATTGCACTCTTCAAAATGGCACCAGATAAACTGCTAAAATGTATTTTCCATTTCCATTTCCATTATTCAAACTGTTTATCCTGCTCTTAGGGTCGCCGGAGCCTATCCCAGCAGTCACTGGGCGGCAGGCAGGGAGACACCCTGGACTGGCCACCAGGCCATCACACAAGGTAAAATTGTGGGAATAATTCCAAAAGACAAAAAAAATTCCTAAGGACAAAGTCAGTGAATGTAAATTGTAACATACATGCAGATTATCGTAATTGAAGTAAATTCGATTAATCTGAGTTAAGTGATCTTCAGGCCCAATTGGGCGACAGGCTTTGCTGCAGTGCAATCAGGTCACATGATAGCCCCCACCTGTTCCAAGGCATTGACCTCCAGGCAGGGTAGGGTGAACTTGAAATAAGGCCTAAGGTTTTTATACACATATATGAACGGGCCAGATGCCACAGAGATAGCAGGAATATGAGGCTCGTGTAAATCCATTAGGAAAGACACCAAGCCTGTGGGCAGGTTGAGCAGTGTGTTCTCACTCATCAGAGCTGTGCCGCGGTACACCTTCAGCTTCATGCTGGACGAACCCATACCCAGGTCGCTGATCACCAGCTAAAATGTATTATCAATCTAATTTTAGCTTAGTGTGTTAGCTGTTGAGGCTTGAGGTTCCCTTCCAAGTTGAAGCTTGAACAATCCATTTTCATACAGACAACCCAAGCATACCTGCCTTAATGATATTACTATAGTCCCACCTGTTTAAGCATTAGGTTGCCATCTTTACTGGTGCTGCTTTCCACATCGAATATACTGTTAAATGGTGGCGTGATGGTGAAGATGGGGTCTTTATTCTGAATCTGGTCTCGGTCCTCCAACAGCAGGGTGCCTATCTTCTCCTTCAGCTTATGGTTCTCTGGAACCTGCAGCTCGTATAGCTCTGCAGACAGAACGCACACGAGGCGTGATGCCATTTTCAAGTTGTATATCTTAATTAATGTAATCACCGGAATGAGGCTGAGGTAAGTGATAGTTGATGTTACCGAAGGCAGCAAATGTGATTCATGACACCATGTCTTTGAATCTTCAGGGTTTTTAAAATACTATATATCTACTTTGAACAAAATATTTATTCAAGCAAAATGTCGTCCTGAAGAATATTGCTAGTATGCAAACTGAGGTTTTCAGTTAGCCAATAATTCATGTCGTATCCCAAGGACTTGAACTTTTCCCCCCAAATTATTCCACCGAGCAAAGTGTTTATCTTAAATGATGGATATATCATTTGGAAATGAAATTATCTATCCACTAAAATGATCAGATTTTATCAAACCATCTGTTTTCCGGTGTCACGGTTGTAGCTGTGAGGATTAATGCCACATGAAAGTTTTGTTGTCTCTTCTATCAGTGTTGATGATTTTTACCAGTGATTTTACAAGCTGCACTGTATTTACACTAGGGATGCCTAAATTCTGACAAACATTTTCATGTGTAGCTCTCTTTAAGAAGTCTGAACCAAAGTCCAGAATGTTGTCACAGTGTATGAGCCCTATTTGATTTTACATTGCCTAATACCAAGTACCTCGTTGTTTTTTTTTTTCAAAGTCTGACCCATAATTCTGAAACTAGGACATGAGCAAAATGCATTGTGGGTTCACAGTAAGATATTTTGGTTGCTTTGAGCTTGCTATAGCTGCAGGCCAATCATCATGAGTTGTGTGTGGGCTCTGATGGAGTAAAAAAGATGTAAAACAAACCTCTTACTGATGTAGGTTGATGACTAAATAAATAAATAAAGACATTAATAGTAATCAAAACATCCCGAGATAAACTGACAGTGCATTGTGTTAAATCACCAGTGGTGCGATTAACCACAAACGCATACCATGACAACCTGAATACTGGCTGAATTTTTGGACTGGCTTGGTGTGCACCATGTGGAGTCCACATGGGTTGGTCACACCTGTCAAAACACCCTCAATTTAAAAAAAAACAAAAAACAAAAAAACAATTTACAAAAGTCCCCACCAAATGCTGTGCATGTGAAAGTCCACGTCAATAGTGTTAATCAGCAGCCGGAAGTGGTCGTAGGTTGCTGTAGACTAAAGGTGGCAGTGTACTCAAAACGAAGCAGAACTTTCCGAACATTAAGGCAAGTTTCGAAAAACAGACCAACAGAACGACATGGTGTGTTGTGTCTGCACAGTGCAGTGTTTGCAAGGTCCCGACGTGAACGGCCCACCGGTTCACAGGCAGTTTGTAGACCTCCCCCTTTCTCCAACTGGTCTAAATATCTCATGTTTGGTACTGACACATAGAAAGACAAAGAGTTCGTATTGAGTATACTGCTGTTCGGGGACACGTTCGCCAATCTTTCTGTTTCAAAAAAGTTCTTTTGGGGGTATCCAGGTAGTGTGGCAGTCTATTCCGCTGCCTATCAACATGGGGATCACCAGTTTGAATCCCAGTGTTACCGCCAGCTTGGTCGGGCGTCCCTACAGACACAATTGGCTGTGTCTGTGGGTGGGAAGACGGATGTGGGTATGTGTCCTAGTCGCTGCACTAGCTCCTCCTCTGGTTAGTCGGGGTGCCTGTTCGGGGGGGAGGGGGAACTGCGGGGAATAGCGTGACCCTCCCACGTGCTACGTCCCCCTGGCGAAACTCCTCACTGTTGGGTGGAAAGAAGCGGCTGGCGACTCCACATGTATCAGAGGAGGCATGTGGTAGTCTGCAGCCCTCCCTGGATTGGCAGAGTGGGTGGAGCAGTGACCCGGACAGCTCGGAAGAGTGGGGTAATTGATGGGATACAATTGGGGGGGGAAAGGAAGAAAAAAAGTTCTTTAGTTGTTTTGAGTATACCGCCTGCCTAATGTGTTCATGTTCTGGTCCTTACGTTTGGTAAATGAGGCCATGTTGTCGTTGAGGTCCATGACGGTGAGGGTGACAGAGGTGGTGGCTGTGCTACCAGAGGCCATACCCCTGGTGTCCTGGGCCTGAACCACCACCACATACTGGCCCTTAGTCTCACGATCCAGAGAATCTGTCCTGGAGCTAATCATACCTGGAGAGAGAGAGAGAGAGAGAGAGGGAGGCAGGGGAGAAAGGACAAAAGAGGTGGTGTGGCAGAGCAAGGAGAATGGTTTCCAGAGAACCCGGAAAGGAAACAATGACAAAAGGCCAAAAAAGAGAAAAGTGAGGTAAGAAGAAGGGAATACAAGAGGGAAAGAGCAAAAGAAAGGGCGAGAGTGAGAGGGCGAGAGCCAGAGTATGCAGATAGAAATAGAGACAGTGAGGGAAAATGTGAAGGGAAAAAAAGAATAATAAAATAAATTGATACCACTAACTACAACACACTCATTTCCAAAGTAAACTCAGAATTATAAGGTGGCCATCTTGTGCCATGACACTTGTAAAAGTGAACACAGAAAGAAAGCTACTTGGGGCCGGAAAGCGTTTCCTCCCACCCAAATGATGTGGACCCCAACAGAGCCAGCGTACCTGTGAAACTGTCAATTTCAAAGACAGAACGGTCACCCTCTGGTCTCAAGGAGTACCTTAGCTCTCCATTAGCTGTGGTGGGGTCATCCGCATCAGTCGCCCTCACCTCAACTACTTTAGTTCCTTGGTGGAGAAGATGAAGGAATATCTGGTTAGATCATCATATCACCCGTGATTGATTTTGACTTGAATCTGATAAGGACCGATTTACTTTCTATAGTATCAGACACAAAAAAATAAATGTACCAATGTTTTCCTTGAATTCAAAGGGATATTTAACATTTGGCTTGCAAGATTATTGGCAATGGGCCAGAAAAATTAGAATTGAAGACCAGCAAACAAAGGGAAGATAATGTGCAGGTGCCACTGTTAAAAACTTGTGTTACTCAATCAGCCACACCCAGCACTTCACTGCATACATAGTACAGTACTACTGTACATGTATACTTTACTGCATACTACTGTGTACAGTACTATTCTACATGTACAGTCTATACATGTATATGGGGGGGGTATAATGGTAATTGTCAGTACAATAGGAAAATGTCTGAACTTTTTTTTTTATAAACTTGATTTAGCCAGGTAGTCCCATTGAGATTAGGAATCTCTTTTTCAAGACAAATCTGGCCAAGAAGGCAGCAGCATATAAAAACATAAATCATAAAGTTTACAGACAAATAACATTCAACAATTAACAAAAAGGATTAAAAGATGAGGGGAAAATCCCATTGGGAAAATGTCACTTCAAGACCACTCGAGGTGGAGGACGATAAAAGATAACCAACAGTGATTACAGTATGTGAGTAACGTAGATACACAGATATGATGGAAGCAGGCCTAGAATTGCCTTATACATAAAAGTATACCAATGACTAATGCTGCTTTCCAGACAACTTGGAAGTCGAGACTTTCCGTCCTCCTACTAGAAAAAGTACAATGGAACGCCACTCATGGTCAGAGTTCCTACTTCTAAACTCAGGGCAAACCCATCTAGTTGTCTGACGTCACACAACAATGGCAGCACCCATGGAGGCGAACCGTGTTAATGGTAAACCATCAACTAAAAGGCAATGTACAGTACATTTGCATGTATTTAATTAAAATAACACATACTATTATATAGTAAAATCTGTTCTGCATGTAAATTGATGTCAAATATGTTGCCAATGTTATTTGGTAGCTGGTTATGGTAAACAATCTCTGAAAATGACCTTCTCTGCACAAAAGTTATTCCCCTGTTTTGTTTATATATGCAAGGAGACTGCACTACTGACAGTTCAATTGTCTATACACTTGCCAAAAAACACCAGTTTGCTATGGTTAGCCATGTTTTTTGTTTACATTTGGCGTCATGCACCCTTGAACACTTGGAGGTCGGAAATTGGAAATTTCAACTGGGAAATTCCGACCCCAGACTATGAACAGAATGCAGCATAAGTCCAACCAAACAACCAGAGCATACAGGGCACAATGACGATTGAGGGCTTTACAGTTAGTTACCTCAATTATGTGTGATACACACAGATCTGCCAAGGCAGTAGCAAAAAACACTCATAAAAAGACAGCCAATTAAGACTCCGGCCTGATTTGTACCTGATGACTTGTCTGCATGTCCAGCCTTAAGACTTTTCGGCCACACAGATTCTGAATAGACATTTGCAGATTCCTGTACACTTTCACAAATCTCAGTATGCATTTCGACATTCTTTTACCCATTTACAAATCTGATTACGCACACGGACTGAGATACAGTTACACAATCCTCCACACACATTTACAAATGATTCTGCTACAATAGCGGCCCCATTTAAAGATACATGATTAAATTGATAATGTTAAAGGAGTGTGGTTTTAGCCCTCCTTGCATCACCGGTGTTTTGCATTGAAAATAGCAATTTTGTTATCTGTTTCAGATGCTTCAAAATACCCTGCTGATCCGGGGAGGGCTGCAGACCACCACATGCCTCCTCTGATACATGTGGAGTCACCAGCCGCTTCTTTTCACCTGACAGTGAGGTGTTTCACCAGGGGGGCGTAGCACGTGGGAGGATCGCGTTATTCCCCCCAGTTGATGAATGATCAGCCCAGGTTTGTCGTTCTAACAACCTGTGCTTTATATAATGCAGTGAAGCTGGGTCCTGAACTGACACTGACAGACACAAACACAGGGTAACACAGGAAAAGACACAGCGTAACGGAGAAGGACCCAGGCAAAAGAGGCTCCAGCACTGGCCCATGCAGTGTGCGGATGGAAAGATTGTTGACTTTGTAAACAGCTTGTAAATAAAACCCGTGTTACGCCAACCCGTGTCCATCTTCCAACTCAGAACCCTCCCATAGCACAAGACTTGCTACACCTGATACTTCAGCTATTAGTGTACACAGAAACATTATCATAGTTTCCCAAGTTGGCTTATGATGTATTGCTGGGATAAAATAAATATTAACAATAAAATCATATACATTACATGGTCACCTAGGGACCATCAAATGCTTAAGATGCTTGGGGCCAGAGAGCTTCTCAATTTTTTTTTCTTTTTATATAATGATCCTTGAGGAACTTGATATTTATGTCAACCAGTGCTTTATTTGTAAATGGGGGGAATCTGGAAAGCTGTGGGAGGAAGGGCATGGTGTCTTTGTATACTTACTGAACAGCACTGTGGTGCTGAAATAACGACAGGACAACCTCGCATGTGGGCTGTCACACTGGGAAAGTAGCTGAAAGATGCAGCAGTACAAAACTGCTAAATGAATAGAGCGGAAACATTGCCACAGGACAAAAATGCCCACATCCTTAGCTGTGGGGCAGTTTTAGCACCGTGCAGCACTTTGTTGCTGACATCTGAAATGAACATCACTGCAGTGTTGTACAGGCTACATGCTGAGCTCAATGTGGGCTGAAAGAATTAGAAGGCTCCACAGCCACTCTTGATAAAACATTAACCAATCTGCATTGGCTGATGCAGGCCTGGACAGGGATCGTAGGTGGCCAGCTGTTGTTCACTTATCAGCCATCCACAACATGGCTCTGTCACACCAGCTCTGAATGTGACACTGAGGAAGCAGTTTTGCATGTGTTCCATGTTGACAGTTAGCTATCAATGAATGGAGGTGATATTCAATATCTTTTAGAGAACCAATTTTGTAATTTTATACATTTGAATCTACCTATATAGACTTACTATATAGTAAATATTGTGTGAAGTGATTGCACTGATTCAGTTTGTTGAGTGTAGATGTGACCATGAAAGACACTTACGAGTCGTGCCACATTATATTATTATTGTGTGTGTGTGTGTGTGTGTATTGTACACCATGCAAGCGCATTTGCCTCGTCTCCAAAATTGGCTACCAGCCTCCCTCTGCATCACAGCTACTTTTTATCATTCCAAAATCACATTACACAGACATGGTTTGGCCATTTAGAATCACACTTAATTGATTCCAAATGTTGCCTGTGTTGCTATGCCCCTCTTGCATGGCTTTTCATGAAACACATCTGCAAGACTGGCATACTTTTTTTTTATATGTAAAAGACATGCCGGCTAGGTCTGGCATTAATCAAGCCCTGACGTTAACCTTGTTTATAACAAATTATGTGTGTGTGTATATTATATGTGTCAGCACGGGTTTAGATTTACAAAATAATCTCCACATTTAAAGCATTTTCTTTGTATCACAGCATCATCATAGTTCCTGTTGTGGCCACTTTTCCAATCACATGTAGCCCGGCCAGCAATATTTGACAACGTCCAATGGTATGTGACTTGGGCAGTTCCTTATCCAATCAGGAGAGATCTTCTGTGAGCTGCCGTGTAGCATGCTGCACACTTATTAGCATACCATTAAAAATCTCTGTAGAAATATGGAGGACAAACCAGCGAAGACACAAATTGTGTTGAGAGAGGTGCAAAAAGCAAATACAGACTGGCATGGTTGTATGTGCACATCAGTGTTTTCATTTGAACGGGACAGCCACACCACCATCACCCTTCAGAAAACATTTCAGGCTTGGGGATTTGTTTTACTCTTACCCCATACTGGGAACTTACCTATCTTGGACCTCTCCATTATGGATCCATTGTACGTCCTGGGGAAGACTGGGCTGTTATCATTGATATCCGTCACGTGGACGACAAACTCTCCGGCGTCCTCCATCAGCTTGTTGTTCCCATCATACATCTTAGCGGTCAGGTTGTACATGCTCTTTTCCTCCCTGTCCAGAGTCTTGGTAACAAACAGATCTCCTTTGTGATCCACGGTGAAGATGGAGTTAGCCCCCTCGCCTTCGATCTTGAATCTCTTCACATCCACGTTCTTGTTTGACTTCAGCTGTGAAAGGGAGCGGAAAAGGATGACAAACTACTTACTTTCTCTTAATTCTTTTTTTTTCCTTTTGGATTTTCCCCCCTTTTCTCCCCAATTGTACTTGGCCAATTATTACCCCACTCTCCCGAGCCATCCCGGTCGCTGCTAAACCCACTCTGCTGAGCCGGTAGGGCTGCAGACTACCACATGCCTCCTCCGATACATGTGGAGTCGCCAGCCACTTCTTTTCACCTGACAGTGAGGAGTTTTGCCAGGGGGATGTAGCACGTGGGAGGATCACACTATCCCCCCCCCCGAACAGGCGCCCTGACTGACCAGAGGAGGCGCTAGTGCAGCGACCAGGACACATACCCACATCTGGCTTCCCACCCGCAGACATGGCCATTTGTGTCTGTAGGGATGCACAACCAAGCTGGAGGTAACATGGGGATTCGAACCGGTGATCCCCGTGTTAGTAGGCAACGGAATAGACTGCCACGCCACCCGGATGCCCACTTTCTCTTAATTCTTGTATCCACATTAGAAATTCATCAGAAAACCTTCTTGCAGTGTTTTCCGTAGAGGACACAACAATTGCGCCATGTCAACAGGATCACATCCACTTCATAATTCTATCAAGTGGCAATAACTGTTTAGTAACATTAAATATCCTTGCATGGTCTCAAAATCCTCAGGAGAGCGGCATTCCAGTCAGGAGGTAATTGTGTTACAACCAAAATGTCCTCTGCTTAGAACAAAAACAATGTTGTTGACGAAAGAAATTCTGTACAAACTGCAAGTCAGTCGAGTCACCAGCCCACCAAGGTGGAAACACTCAGTTGGCAAGGGTGAGCCTTTTCCTCTAATTCAAATATTTACTATGACCTGTGTTGCTTAATGGGAACAAATATGTCACCAAGCCTACTAAGTTGAGTGGATTTCACATTGACCCCCCCCCCCTTCTGAAAATATACACCTAAGCATTCACAGAAACATAAGGTTCTTTTGATAAAAGCATCTACTGAATGACATGTGTTGATCTATTACTTGTACTTGTGTTATTGCTGTTCAGTAAGACAACAAACACATCAAACGAGCCCTACAATATCTATTAATACACTCAAATGGTAGACTTGGCATAGTCCTCTTACCTTACTGAGCTACTTTGCGCAGAGCTGGTCTGCACTCTGGATACTTTGCATACAAAAACAAATTGAAATTGAAGAGACTGAAATAGGTCAGATGTTTGCTTTACCTTGCACGTAAGCGTGGAGGGACTGTGTGTCTCCTTTACAAGATTAGAATAAGAGGGTGGGCCCAGGAGGTAATACATAAATGCAGGGAATATTTGGGGGAAGAGATGCTTAGCTCAGCTACAGCTACTTGTTAGGATAACCTCAACGGACCCACCTTACCTCACGCATACTCTCAACAGCACTAGATTTGTTGTGTCAAAAATGACCTCAATAGTGACTTGGATGCAAGGCAAAATTGTGTGTGACTTTGTTGTGAATACGACAATACAGGATCATTGTCGTAAGTTCGTAACTAGAAGTAGACCTAGTACTGGCTGCACATTTTCAGTTATGCATTATTTACAAAATATCCTGATTGGACATTTAACATTGACAATTTACAAATAGATGCTTTTGCACCGGTTCAACAAAGCTAAAGTCATCTCATCTGAATCACCTTTTTAGCCAATGGACAACCCAGAAGAGCAAGCTAACACATCAGAAACACAAAGATTTCTATTAAAACAATTTGATTTGTTTGAGGACATTAAAGGTGACTGAGCCAGGGCCGGCGGAAGCGCTGAGCAAACTGTGCAGCTGTCCAGGGTCCGAGACCACTAGGGGGCACTGCACCATGATGAGCTTTGCAAAAATTAAGAGCACGATCATTGAATAAAGTGCTTTATTTTTGTTCGGCATTATTATCATTATCATTGTTAACACTACAATTTATTCATTTTCTTTATTGACTTTTGTTATGACCCTCGAATGTGAAGGTGTAAGTGTAGCATTCCAGCCGGACTTTATTCAGACGATGCACTCCAATAATGACTGATGGGTCCATGGTGCGGTATCAGATCATTTACTGCAGCATTTTACTAGTCAAACCGTAGACACACCATAGAACCACCGTAAGAGCTGTTCGCCTTCCAGCTAGGTGCTAAATAAATGATGATGATCAATGAATTATAAGTTGTGAATTCGTTCTGTGCATAGCGAACATGACCATCGTGTCCAACTTTCAGTTTTGTTCTGCCGTTTTCTCGCAGCAGCAGCGCACAGCATCATGGGAGACCAGAGTTTTTCAAATAAAGGTCACATAACAAAAGGAAGTGTAATTCGCTGTTATTATCAATCAGGACTGTACTTTAGGCACCAAATACAAATCAATAATGAGCACCATACAAATCAGTAATAATAAAAAATATTATGACAAAATTATATGGGTCATTTACAGTAAGGTTATTTAAAGCTGACTGGTCTGATGACATATATGTACAATGCTCCTGTATCGTTTGTATTCTTTTCAATTAAAAAAAAATAAATAATGGCTTTGCCAAGAGCAGGTGAAATTTGTGAACATTTTCTACCAGTGACAAATTCACTACATCATTAATTACAAGCGAAAAAAATTTCTCCCCCTAGTTGATGCAGTTTTAATCTATTTTACTGAGAGATATTCTCAGCTGGACATTTTTTTTACAAATTGTTCAGATTTCTCTTCAGCACCAAGGAGATGCAAACAGTGATCAGTGACAACACACAGCATAATAAGTGCCTGCATCTTGCACAGGAAATTGGGGACACTGATGCAGATGATCTGAGCTTTGAGATAAAAACAGCTGTCAAGAGCTATCCCAGTGATGTGTGCGATTCACCCAATAATGTGCTTAGGTACATCCACTGGGAAAATGTTTTGGATTTGTACTCAAATCTTAGCGTTACCCTGCACTTACTGTTAACTGTGCTGGTAACCGTAAAGAACTTTTAAAGAGCTATCTGCGATCGACAATGTCACAAGATCATTTAAATGGATTGGCCAAAATTTAAATTGCGCACCAAATCTGTCGCAAATTGGATTACTCCAAGACATTTAAAGAGTTTGCAGCAGCCAAACCAAGAAAGCTCCCCTTTTAAATGGTTAGTCAACAGTATTAATTCATTACACCTATCTTAAGTCAAAAATAGGGATCAATTTGTGATAAATTGGATTTTTTTTCTGAAAATTTTGAACATAGGGGACAGTATATTCCTATTTTGCCCAGAGCGCTGGATTGTCTTCCCCCGGCCCCGAATAGAGCACCTCTTTCTGCATCTCTTTCAATGGCGTTTCTGTGAAATCCTACCTCAAATAAAACTGCGTGGACAATGCCAAGTGGTAGAATATGAAGTCAGAATTGGCATATTTTGCCAATTTTCTTACAAATGAGCAAGGCTCAGCGTTTTCGGTTTTTATTTTTCAAAGCCATCCAGCATGCCGAATTTTGCCGAAAGAGGACACTGTTACATACACTCACATGAACAGGAACAACTTTTTAGGTTGGGTTAGGGTTAGGATTAGCATAAACATAAAATCCGGGTGAAAATCAGTTTAAACCGATCTGCTCCTTTTAAAAATCTGGGTATTTTTCAGTGAAAATTGGTAAAAAAAAAAAAAAAAAAAAACGAAAATGCTGAGCCTTGCAAATGAGGAATATAATGTTACTCAAAAAAAAAAAAGGCAAAAATCTTTAATGTTTTACAAGAACATTTGGAAGGGTTGCAATCTCTGCATAGATTCGGGGGCTGAATCTATGCAGATGGTACAGCTTGACGTGAGATGCATGCTGCATTAAAGTGGTTGTCAGAAACTATAATTTACCCATTTATCAAGTTATTATGAAATTGTTCTCTTAAAATTCCCCCAAGTCATGTCTTTAAGACCTGCTGTAGTCAGCTATTGAATTTTTTTTTTCACACATTTTTAACCTGTGATTGTCACTATGTGGGGTTCCTACATGCTTTAAGAAAACCCTTATCATGCCTGTACCCAAAAAAAATCACCTGTATCCTGTCTTAATAACTACACACCTGTTGCTTTGACATGAAATGCTTTGAAATATTTGTCAAGACTCAAATAAATCTTAACATTCCTGCCAACCTTGATCCACTACAGTTTTCTTACCGGTCAAATAGATCTGTGGAAGATGCTGTGTTAAAACACCTTGAAGGGAAAAAAACACCTATGTCAGAATGTTACTTATTGACTACTATCTATATTGGTGTTAAAGCCTAGGGACCTTGGCCTATGTAATTCCATTTGTAAGTGGTTATATGACTCTCTGACAGATAGACCTTAGACAGTGAGAGCAGGTACCAGCTACCTATCTACCATAGTTCTCAACACAGGAGCACCATGGGGTTTTCTGCCTTGGTCCCTTACTCTACAGTCTGTTCACACATGACTGTGTTGCCAAATATCATAACAGCATAGTGAAATTCACAGATGACACCACAGTAATTGGACTGATATAGACATCAATGAAGATATCTATAGGGAGGAGGCGAGGAACTTATCCATATGGTGTCAAGATAACAACTTCTCCCTAAATGCTGAGAAAACAAAGGAGATAATTGTGGATTTTAGGAAGTCCAAAATGGTTCAGACACCAGTTTACATCAATGGTGTCCCTGTTAAAATTGTGAAGAACTTCAGATTTTTAGGTATTCAGATCTCAGACCCCCTCTCCTGGTCTCTAAACACCAGTTGTGTCATTAAGAAGGCACAACAGAGACTACACTTTCTGAGATGTCTTAAAAGTTTCAGAATGTCCACAAAAGCCCTGGTCAGACTACCACTGAGAGCATCCTTACTGGAAGCATACTAGTGTGGTTTGGCAACCTAACTGAACAGGACCACAATCAACTGAGAAGGATAGTAGAAACAGCTTCAAATCTCATAGGAACAGCACTGCCACACCTTCAGGACATTTACACCAACTGTTGCAGAAGGAAGGCCCTACGTATGATGGAGGACACCAGCCACCCAGCACATGGTCTGTTCTTACTCCTTCCCAATGCTTAGAGCATCAGAGCTCAGACCAGCCACCTCAAAGACAGTTTTTACCCCCAGGCAATCAGAGTAATGAACAGTGGGTCCTTACATAATTGATTTATTATTTTGTGGAATTTCTGATTTCCATTAATTATTATTTCCTTATATATAATTTAAGGGCTGAGAGAGCCAGGGCATATGCATCTCATTGCATTGGAAGGTACATGGTACTTTTTATATGTATATGACGATAAAGTGAAACTTGAACTTGAAAAATTGTCAACATAGGTGAGTACAGCAGTTTTTGAACTTGTATCTCGGATATTTTACTTTGACAGCATTATCAATTTATTTATTTATTTTTTGCAATGGAATAAAGAGGAGAGGAAACACATCTGGTGTGTAATGAATGTAAATAGGACCTTTTTTGACAGCAGATTTTTCATTAAGTGCAGTTTGCAATTGCGGACGTCAGTCACCAAAGCAATGCTCCCTCTGCCATGATGAAAAGTTCAAAGGTCAGTAAAACGTCACAACTCAGAGACATAACAAAATTATTTCCCAAGCTGCTTGTAATCACAACTTGAAGGGGTGTTCATGTGCAACAAATAAGTCACCATCTTTGTGAGTGAGTTTTTAATACTCTATCTTGTTTTTTGATATCTTCTCATTATTTAATCTGTATCTCTTTTTTGAAGTCTTTTTATGCTTTTATGTAAACCACTTGCAGTTGCATTTGTGTATGAAATCTGCTATACAGATAAACTTGCCTCGCCTTGAGTGAGTGAGACACCAGGTTCATGAGGTGAATCGCATTAAAAGATCCATCACAAACACATAACTTACAATCCCCCACTCTCTCATATTAGACTCCAAGTCACTAGACTCTTCTAGTATATGACGAGCTAAGGTAAGTAACAGACTGTGCTGACCCACCTGTCCTATCTTGTAGGGTTTGGGTACAGGCTTCTCCTCCTCCACATAGAGAGAGTTCCATATCCAATCTCTCTTCTTCCTGGACAGGACAGGGTGGGACTCCTTCCTCACCACCCCAGCAGGGCGTTGGTTCCCACCTTCCTCCAGTGAGGGGCCGGAGTCCTCTCCCGGTGCGAGAGGGAGACAGAGGGCCAAGGCCACGAGCCCCGTTGTCCACAGTCGAAGCCGCACCATTATCTGGGGTTAAAGCCAGAGGAAAAGGGGATGAGATGGGAGAGAAAAGGTGAGAAAGGAAGAGCGGAGGTGAGGAGAGAAAGAAAGACAGGAAGAAGAGAAGGCAGGCAACGAGATATGGCGGAGAGAGGAGGAAGAGGGAATAGAGAGAGGATGAGAGAGGGTACAAAAGCGGAGAGGGAAAAAGCATAGATCACATTTAAAACCACTTATCAGCCACGGACAGACCAGTTCCCTTTTCCAGGGCGAGAGGCTCAGAGAAAATGCCAAGGACTAACTATCCCTCAGTCCACTGACAAGCTGGAGGTCTAGCTATCATTTGCTGTCAGGGCTCTTTAAACCTTTTCAGCCTGGGACCCCAATGACACATTGGGCCTCTCATCCTGGGACCTGGGCTGAAACCATATGCCTACCCGGGCCCTGTGGGGGACTTCAGCATCAAACATAGGCCTGTGACCCAATTTAGACCCTGACCCAATGATTTAGCACAGGAAAGAAAGAAAGCAAGAGAGAGAGAGAGAGACTAAGACTCTTTGGTTGACTTCGAAATGGTTTGACTGTATCTGCAGAAATATCACACAACTAGGTGAAAACCTAAATTAAACTTATCAGACAATGTTAACAATAAAAACAAACCATTTTCAGATAGCCTAAATGATAAGCCCATGAAAATAATGACATAAAACTCCAAAATGTCAAAGAGATCCCTTTTGGGGGTTTCTCTGCATTAGGAAGCCTATCAGAATGATACAGATTTACATATTTTATATATTGTAATACATTGCACTATCTTTGTGATGTCATGCTATCAAGATTTCTAAATCTATATTTTGTAAACATGTAATTAATAGTGTTACCATGTTGATTAGAGTTTGTGCTGCATTTTGCACAATTTGTGTAAATATCTCTCATTTCGTTCATTTTGTTATCTACCAAATAATATCAGATAATATCCCTTCAATTTTGCCATATTGGTTAATTTTTCATTTATACTGCATTGCTGATTTTATATCCTATTTTCTCTTGTCTGTATCTTATTATCCTGAGCTGCATTGATCCAATTTCTCCCACAGGGATCATCTAATCCAACCCCAAGTCTGCCAGTCAATTTCAAGGCATTACACGGGTCATTAATATGGCCTACGACAGACAGACAGACAGACAGCATGGACAGTCACCTTCTGAAGCCAGGGACCAGAAAACCAAAACCAGTACTTAATGGTACTGAGCCAGTAGCTTTTGTTTCGGCAGAGATTTTGCACGCGCACACACACACACACACACACATTTTTTTCTACCTCTGTCTGTTTTTTCTCTTTTCTATTTGTCTGCGTCCTTCCCTATCTGTCTCTTGGTCTGTTTTACTGTCTGTCTTTTCTTCTACCCGTCTGCTGCCTCTTTCTGTGACTGCCTCTCTTTTTTAGTCTGTCTGTTTTCCTATCTGTCTTTACCATGCTCTCGGTCTCTCTCTTTCTGTTTCTCCCCTCCACCCTCTCGCTCTCTCTCTCTCCCCCAATCTTCTCTGTCATTCCCCACCGGGCACTATCTAATAAAGCAGAAATGTCACAAAAATAATCTTCCGAACATTTTAGCCTGTGTGCTCTGCTTTCCAGTAGAAATCTCACCATAGCCCCACGCCATCCCAGTAGATAGATTAGCGCGTTTTATTGTCCTCAAGCCATTAGCAGTAGAAAGAGGGAGAGAAAGAGAGAGACCTAGAGATTAGGGTGGGGGATTATATGGGCACAAAATCTTCTTCCTTCAATGGCCTAATCTTGTATTCTACTGACCTCCCATGACCTCTTCACACGGTGTCCGCAAATCAGCTCAAAGAAAGCTCCCACAATGTTTTTTTGGCCTCGAGTTCACATGCTGTTGTATTGGTATTATTTCTCCCTTGTAGCTGTTTTGGGGGCTTTAATTTGTTTTAGTTTGAATGCTAAATTAATTAAACGAAAGTACAATGTGCACGGGGACTCTGAATGGGAGTTTGACTGAAAGCTGAAACGGAGAATTGAAGGCAAATACCCACGGCTGTTTTTCAGTCCTTCAGACCAGTGGCCAGCAACTGGTGAACTCCGGTCCAAATTTGGATCGCGAGAGGCTTCCATCCGGACCGCAAGCCTTTTGACATAATGGAGGGGGGGGGGGGGTGAACGATAAACCTATTATGTATTTTGTCATTAAAAATACTTTTTTAACAGGTACAAGGCGGCCAGCTCAGCAGAGCCGCCTGGGTCCTACGACTATAGGTTGCTACCATAGGTTGCTACGTACGCTATGCTATGTTCGGGTAGAGAAGCAATCAGACCGAGGCACACGGGCAGATGTAACTTTTAAGGATCGAAAAAAGATAGCGTTGTCAAAAATCAGAAAAGCTGACAGTTAAAACCGAGTCGTCCAAGGTGACTGGACAGAAAAGTACACATTTATTCTTCCTGCAACAAGCTCTGCGAGGCCGGTGTGCCTCGTTTGCTCATGTCTGTCGCAGTTGTCAAAATGTTGTGGGAATGTTAAACGCCATTGAGAAGCTAGACACAGGCACTTGGAAGAAATGTACCCGCAGCAGTCCAAGGTAAGGACACGGATAGGAAATGAGCCCAAAGCCCGGTATGAGGGAACTACACAGGTCCTCTCTCATTCCCTCACAGCACAACAGCGAGCGTACCAGTGATCGCTGAGGATACAGTGGATTTTAGGACAACATACTAAGCCCTTGGCAGATGGGGGAATAGTAAAGGAGAGAATGGATGCTGTGTTCAGCCTGAAAGAGCACTTCGTTTAGTTTTCCTTTGATGGTGTTATGGTTTGATGGTGTTTATGGGCTGAAAGGAATGTATTTACGATGCAGTTTTAGAGATGAAGGGTTTATTGCACTTTTTTTTAACTCATCCCATCTTTGTCCAACATTAGACACTGTATTTTTGGCCGTTTGACTTTATGAGTGAGTTTGTATCTTTACCAAAGCAGCCTGGCGGACAGAAGAGACCCGTGTTCAAAATCAGATCCGTTTAGTTAAGGATTAGTTATATGTCATGCCAAAAACATGTTACTGCAAAACTGAGAACATTTTATTCTTTGTTCAATAAAAATTTTAACTAAACAGATTTCTTTAATATTTTTAGGTATATAATTGTTTGGACGTCAGCAGGGGAGGAGGGTGACATACTGGACCTCTGGCAATTTTAGTTGAATACCCCTGCTGTAGATGAATTAACCTTCCCTGGTAAGAGGCAATAAACTACAATTAACTATACTTAAAAGGAAAACACAAGTAAAGTAACCTAAGCTTTTAAAGCTGATCTTAAAACTAAAATCAGCTAAAAAGATTCCCTATTGGTTTTTTTTAAAAAAAATTTATCCATAGTATAATCTCTATTCTAATGCTGTCTGGAGCCCCTTGTACCTCATGACACTATTCTGATCTGATTGTTATCAGCGTTTTGATTTCGTTTTACATATTTAGTGCATCCAAATGTCGCCTTCTTTCCTTTTGTACTTTTTAAACTTTAATTATTTCACCTGCATCTAGCTGTTGTTGATTGAACGCCTCAGTTTCGATGTGCTGCCTGTCTCTCTCATTCACTCCTTCCTGCCCCTCTCGGCCATATGAACAGCAAAGAGTCTAAAGATGAGCTTGTGAAATATGAAACGCAAAAGCATAGCAAGAAGAGATTAGTATCTAGATGTTGAAATGTCAGCGATGTGCTCAGGATAAAAAAGTAAATGGGGAGGAGAGGAATGGGAGAGAGCAGGACATTACTTTTGTGTCTAAAAGGTAAGTAGATAAATTAATATATAAGTAAAACATGGCGAGACACATCCTTGAAAAGTGCTGTTATGTGAAAGCTAAATCTTTCCATCCTAAATGACCTCGCCTCCTCAAATCACCTTTAAATGACAAACACTGACATTTTTTATCATTCTTGTGTATGTGTGCTTATTTGTAGTGTTTCCCTGTTACCCACCCTCCCTTTAAAAGACGACCAAATTGAATTTCATCATGTTTAATGTGTTTTTTATATATAAATCTTAATGAAATATTAATTTCAACATCTGACAGAAAATATTCAAACAAGAATGGTCGGAGCTCAGGATGAACACCACAGAACTGAAAAGACATGAACTGTGCTGCATCTGATCGAGCTAACCTCAAATGTACTGACCTGATATGACCTAAACTAAACTAAATGGAAATGGGTGAACTAAACTGAAGTGAAAGGAAATTATCTAACTGAGCTAACCTCAAATCTACTGACCTAAACTAAATTGAACTGAGTTCACTAAAACTAACTGAACTGACCTGATCTGACCTAAACTAAAAGGAACTGAGTTCACTAAAACTGAACTGACCTGATCTGACCTAAACTAAAATGAGCTGCGTTCACTAAAACTGAACTGAACTGACCTGATCTGACCTAAACTAAACTGAACTGAGTTCACCAAAACTGAACTAAACTGAACTGAACTGATCTGATCTGATCTGTGCTGTTCTAATTGAGCTAACCTCAAATGTACTGACCTGATCTGACCTAAACTAGACTGAGTTCACTAAAACTGAACTGCTGCAAGGTCTTCTGAATTTGAACGATTCAACTATTAGCATTGTGGAAAACAATCCTTAGTCCATGAGATGGCAAACCTCTCCTTTAGTGCCACTACAAACCCTGTGAATCAGTATTTAATCCCCACTCCTCTGAAAGGCCACTCTGATCTAACTGAAACTACACCACTTACACCACAGAACGCAAACATGTCTTTGACTTTTAACCCCTACTAATGAAGTGGTTTGAATTCCCATTGACCCCGCATGAATCAAAAACTCTCAAGTGGATCGATGTCGTCAAGCATTACTTAGACCATGTGGTATCAAATTTGCCTCTGAAACCAATGCTAATTACATTTTCAACCTCCGTAACCAATGAAAGCATATTCAGAACCAATGACTTGTTCGGGCAGAGTGGCTACTTTTTTCCCCCTCTGTTCAGTCATAGTCGAAACATCAACCCACAGTACAGATGTATGACAAAGGTTTTAATATTAACTGCATGATGTCAAATTACAGATGACTTTGCCCCTACACCCACACCACACACCCACACTCACACTCACGCAAAGAAAACCCCCCTCCATCCTGTTCATGCCAGAAACAGGTTAGTCACTTTTGTGATCACAAATCAGTTGAGTGCATTTTCCTTAAAAGAGCATTTTTTGAAAAAAGGAAAAAAAAATCTCCAAAGGCTATGTTCCCCCTCCTCCCCTTTTATCAGTAAGAGGAAGTGTAAACACAATGCCTTCTGGGAAATACCACTGGGTCTGCTAATGAAGGTTCATCATTAGCGAGTGCCGCTGACCGCACACACCCTTCCTGCTATTCAGCTACTGTAGCTCTCTCTCTCTCTCTCTCTCTCTCTCTCTCTCTCTCTCTCTCTCTCTCTCTCTCTCTCTCTCTCTCTCTCTCTCTCTCTCTCTCTCTCTCTCTCTCTCACACACACACACACACACACACACACCATTCCTCCTTTTCTCTCACTTTGTCTCTTTTGAAGAAATACGGGGAGAAAAAAAACATCAGGTTAAAATTCAATTAAAGTGAATTCTATTCAAATAAGAAAAGCTGAATGGAAACACAAAGTTTGAAAATGATGGAGTGACATTTTGATGACTTGTACCCTGGAAGATTTTTTTTTATTGCTTATGAATGCCAAATGGAAATGCAGTTTTATTATTGTTGAATTTCTAAAGTTGGGATTCAATTGAAGTGTAATTCAACCTTGAGTCAAGTTTTCTCCACACGCCCACTATCTGACAGCTATGAATGCCGACGGATTTTCAACATCAGCCAAGTTCACTTCACCAAATCGCCATTTCTGCTGTTCATCCCTTCCTCGCCGCTTCGGTCTTCACCTCCTTTCCTCCCTACTTGACCATGTCCTTTCTTCTCTCCTCTTCACCCCTAGCCCATCCCCTCAATCTCCCCTCTCTCTCTTTCTTTTTGTGTCCCTTTTTTTCTCCTTCTCTTCCCATCCTCAAATAGACCAGCACAGGAGAGCAGATTCGCCAAGGGATTTGGGTTTGCTGAATCCTGATGGACTGAAGGGTCAAACCACTAAAGGGTCAATGGTCAAATGCAGTCCAAACTGACCCACATGCAAGCTCGGTGCCTCACAATAACACCAATTCCTTCATGATGTCCATCAAAGGTATCTTTAGCTGTGAGGAACCAGCATCCACACATATTTACATCGCAGCGGGGTGGCTTGTTTGTTAATTAGCTTGCTGTTTTGCGCACGCGCGTGTGTGTGTGTGTGTGTGTGTGTGTTTGGTATTTTAGAATTCCAGGTGATAAAGTGAAGAGCTTGTATTTCAGCAGACACTGACAGACATAAAATTATGAACACACACACACAGAGTTGTCATTCTCTGGGCCGTTTTGTCACCAGCAGACAGGTCTGACCTACTTTCAATCTACCAACCAACTAAAACAAAAACTAGTCGACAAGACTTTCATAATCCCCCTCACTCTCCATCAGGAGCCGTAGCACAAACCAGGCTGACTGTTGAAATGTAGATATCCCCCTTTCCCTTTTTTCAATTATTTACATTTGATGTTTGTACGAATTCTTATTTAATTGTGCTCAGCCAATTAGAAGCAGCGTCCTGACCATTTTCTTTACTTAAACCAATTGAAGTACTGACCTATTCTATTGTATTCTACGTCTTGCTAGAGCCTGGTCTGAATTGAACTGCAGTGGCTTGTTCTAGTCTCTTCTCTTCTCTTCTCTAATTGTATCTTATCTGAATTATTTTGGTCTGCTGGGTGTTATCTGTTGTATACACTGTCAGCTTACAGTAGACTAGGCCAGTATCACTATCCAAAGCTCAGAGATGTGCTAAAAGTATAGCAAAGGAAGTAATTTCACAACTCAAATCTGATATTTTGCCACTGAATTGAATTTGTTTGTGCTTGCATGCATGTGCATGTGTTTGTGTGCGCGTGCGCATGCGTGTGTGTGTGTGTGTGTGTGTGTGTGCAGATTAAGTTAGGTTTAATCACAGAGCATCAATCTGCTGGCAAGCCAGTCATACTACTCTAGGAATTGCCGTCTGCTACTGCCCACACACACACACACACACACACACACACACACACACACACACACACACACACACTATGGTCTTACTGACACCATCACATCACACAAAGCAGGTCACATTCTCCTCAGTCCAGTGTTGCGCCGACAAACGTGTCAGAAATATGAGCATAATAAGATAAAGGAGAATCTTATTAATCAGGTAGCCGCAGTACTGACAGTTCTAATGACAATTTGTAAATCTTATATTTCAGTTCTCCCAATGATATGATATCCTGTAGTTTCCAATCCTCATCTACACAACTGCTATTATGACTTTCAATTCATTATTACTTCTTCCACTTCTAATATAAGAAAATGGATAATGATAATGAATGACAGCAGTAATCATCAGAATTAAAACCATAATGTTAAATAAGTCTCTTACATCCATCCCCTAAGTTTTTGAGCCATGAATAAGAGTTTGATACCTCGGCTGAAGGCGATCTTCCTGTATATTCTGACTTTTACTATCTTTTAGGAGGCGTAGAGCCAAGCTCAAGCCCACGTGAGAGAAAGTATGTCATCAGATCCTCAGCAATTTGATTAGGTCTGTTTTTACACAGGTATCATCTCTGTGGTGATATTTGATAGCCCTGAAAAGTGCAAGCAGACAAATATTACAAGCACTCTTCTAAATTAAGACGACATTCTAGTTGACTCAGTATTGTTTCTACCTCGGGACCACGCTTACTGGCGGCATGGATACTGATATTACTGCTGGATGTGTATTAAAACAGAGAGAGAGAGAGAGCGCGATAGACAGACAGACAGACAGACAGACAGACAGACAGACAGACAGATAGATAGATAGATAGATAGATAGATAGATAGATAGATAGATAGATAGATAGATAGATAGATAGATAGATAGATAGATAGATAGATAGATAGATAGATAGATAGATAAAGACCTTGCAGAATGCAGGTCAGTTGCTGGACAAAAGTTAACTCTAACTGGATCTGTGTTTCAGTCGTAATCAGTCACTTCAGCAGAGATGACAGCATCACAGCTGGGCAGCTTGTCACAAATCTGACATGTATCTGAATGAATGAATGGCTGTAATCAGTTTGTTTGTTTGTGTGTGTGTGTGTGTGTGTGTGTACGTGAGTGTGTGTGAGCGTGAAGCTCCCAGATGGCGTCCAAAGGATTTTCCCTGGTAGTTTCCTCCCAGTGAATTAGACCACAGGGGTTTAGTCACAGCAACTACAACAACCAAATCAAGTCGACTACGTTGGTAAGAGCCGTCAGTCTATACCCAGTGAGTCAATTCTCATCAAAAACACGGTTCTGAGATATGAGCACATGAGCAAGTCTCCCAGGCGGGACCCGTTGTGTTGAATTTGCTCTCTTGAGAGAGACCAGGGCTCTGGCATTCTTAAGCAAGTGATACCCACCAACGGAAAGCAGTGACGCAGAAACTAGATGATTGGAAGCTAAACTTACAGATAGCTGATTGATCACAAAATTTGGCACTTTATGAAAAAGTGCAGGCAATTTGGGTGCTCCATAGACACGTTTTATATATAATGACATCTGCAAAATGGACTAAAGACCTTTAAAAAATTATCTATTTGTATTTCAATAAGGATAACACACCATTTAGGAAAATATCTCTTGAAAACTATACCAAAAGGGACCACAGGGAAGAGGTTCTGTATGTACTCATCTTCATCCTCTGCTGACAGATTTACCCGCCATCATCCCAATAACGGCAGTGGTCTGTCCATAGGGACAGCTATCTAGTCTTACAGGGGAGCAGCACTCAATTACAGCATCCAGATCAAGTCTGTGTGAGCTGTCCAAAATCGCTGGAGCTACATATTTGAATTAAGATGAGGCCGGCCGTCTCGCTCAAAGAGCGAGATAACAGTCGTTTTAAGCAGGTTCCTTTTGCGTGTCCATAGTGTAGACAATCTGATCTGTGTCAGTCAACCTCTTTCTCTTTCGCTCTGATGACTGTGGAGGTAGCCAGGGTCGCCTTATTAGAATCCAGAGTACTTTTTTTCTTCTATTTTTTTTTGGCTCAGGAACAGCACCGCCGCAGTCATGTGGGGTTCATTTTAACAAAAATGTTCTGATAAACATGGACTGATTTCACAAAATCTGCCTCAAATTCACGGGAAACGGAAAATGAATTGAACATCTGTTCAATCAGCTCAGCCAATCAATTAATTAGTCAAACAACCAATCAATCCACTGATTGAATAATTCATCAATAAATTAAGTTTACAATCAATCATCTATCTAACTATCTGTCTGTCTGTCTGTCTGTCTGTATCTTAGACTATATATCTACCTAATATTTAAAAGGATTTTTTTTTAATATATATACACACTAAGAGCTTAAACACACACACCTATGGCACAACATACACACACATACACAAACACACACAGGCTCTCTCCCTATGATTGAAGCAGAGGAGGTAACTTACCAAGTAGATAAATCTTTTATCTCCGTCCGCGGGTCTGTGAGGGGTTCAGTCCGGCGGAGTGAAAGTGAACGAACTGGGGTGCAAGACAGGTCGACTGCAGACTATTCTTTTCAAACGGTGTGCTGTGTGACAGTCAGCCCCTGTTCAGATAAGAAATGAAGTCCAAATCACACAGTCTTTGCCCACTGCCTCACGTCAGTGTATGTTTTATTTATTTGTTGGCTTCTGGTAGAGATTAGCAGTTGCTAGGTGAGTTAAATCTGTGACTTGCCTTCAATATCAGGTAAATTCTCTCTCTCTCTCAGCTGGTTTGCTATATAGAAAACAGCAGGTGTAGTAGTGTCTGGGGTCTATTTCTTGTCTTGTTTCTCAGCACCAGTCCTTGTCTTGTCTGTCTGCCTGCCTGTGCCAAGAACCCAACCTCTAAAAAAAAAAAAGACTTACAGATTTAGTTTTAGTTTGTCGCCTGCTGGTAAATGACAACGTCCATTACATAGAGGCAGTGCTGTTTCAATAATAATGATAGAAAAAAAAACCTGTTGTTAGAATCCTTCAGATATTCTTGACTGGAAGTTGAAGGTTGCTCCGTCTCCTGGTTGTGGTGCTGTGACCAAAGGACCGGCAGCTGCTCTGAAACAGCACTCCCTCCCTCTGCAGTGATTTATTCTCTGATATTTCTTCCTATAATCAATAAAAAAAAATTTTTTTAAATCAAGCTGATCAAATGGTAAGAGACACTCTCCTGGTCTCTCTCGTGTTCGGAAACTTCTCCCGTAAAAAATTTTCACCGCAGGTAAAAATCAACCATCTCCAGAGATTGTTCCACAGGTGAAAGTCCAGTACAGATGTATTCTTTTAAATTTTCAGGGTGAGAAGAAGCTGAAACCGCTCGTGTCTCCTTTCCCCCCCCCCAACCGTTTTTCCAAAAATGCTCACAGGTAGAAATCCAGCACCGCTGTTAGAATCAGAGTGGTGGACTCCAGATGGTTGTGCCGGTCTCTCTCCCTGTGACCGCACAGGTCACACCCCACTTCCTCTACTCACTTCCTGTTATTGTGGTCAGTCTTCTTCACTGGTGCTACTTGCTACTGCTCCCCTTCCTGTCCTGGAAAGAAGGGGGGGGGAGTTTTGGAAGAGATGACGGCTGAGAGAAGGGGTAGAGAGAAAGAGGAGAGAGAGGGGGGGGGGAAACTAATGAGGTCTATTGTCATAACAGTGCAAAACAGCAAGATGCAGAGACAAGAGATGGAGAAAGCAGCCAGTGCATGCTTGTGAGGCAGATGGCGTGTGTGCGTATGTGAGAGATAGACAGACAGAGGGAAAGAAAGAGGGAGGGAGGAGAGGAAGGCGGGTAAGTAAAAGGTGAGAGAGGCGTTACATCCCAACCCTTCTCCCTGATGCAAACATAGAGAGAGGGAGAGCGAGATTCATTATTCATGTGTGTGAGATAAGGATTAAGTTAAACAGGTTATTGGAGATAATCCTGAGAGATTTCACCACATAGGGCTAGTAAATATTTCAGAGGACTTTGCTGGATGGAATGTGTGTGTGTGTGTGGGGGGGGGGGGTACGTGTTTGAACTGTTGCGCGTGTTTGTTTATGCGTGTGCGTTTGTGTGTGCATGCTGTGTGTGCATGCGTGTGCTTTGTGTGTGTGTGTGTGTGTGTGTGTGTGCACGTGTTTCTGACAGAGAGATCTTGTCTAAAGCCAGTAAATGAGATGAGAGGGTCGCCCCTCACCCTCCCCACCTCCTCCCCATCCCACCCCAACCCCCCCCCTTCCTCTCGTAGGGATCCGTGGGTAATTTAGAGAATTAGACAGGGAAGCAGACAGTGTGTTTTTACACGAAACCCCTTCTGGCAACGGCAGTCCTCTGTCTCTCTCTTTTCCCCGATTCCTCTCATTTTTCCCTCTCTTCCTATCTCACTCTTACGCTCTCCTCTGCTGGCCCGGCTCTCTGTCCATATCACTCTCATTTCAGTTTCGGTTAAGTGTGGAATTTTACTGCCGTTAAAATTGTGAATTATTGCAGAGTCCATGACCTAAAAGCTCGACATTTTTTTAACATGAAAACACCTCACCTCGTTATAACAGCGTGTGATAGTGAGGGAGACGGAGACTCAGCGCCTGCACTGTGACTGCCTCTCTTAATTCCCTCTTTTCCTTTGTTTCCTCCCCTCCCAATCTGTCTCCATTCTCATTTGCTCTCTCTCTCTCTCTCTCTCTCTCTCTCTCTCTCTCTCTCTCTCTCTCTCTCTCTCTCTCTCTCTCTCTCTCTCTCTCTCTCTCTCTCTCTCTCTCTCTCTCAGCGGAAGTGCGAGTGAGCGTGCGGCGCATACGCCCGAGAGCGGTTGTGAGCGTTTATCTATCTTTTTTGCTATTTTCACCTTGCAAATATTGCACATAGTATGTTGTGTAGGGTTACTGGTTTGGTTTTGTGTATACAAGGAGGTTTCGAGAGGTTTTTCTGTGTGTGCGTGTTTTCGGTTGACCAGCGCGACGTGCTAAACGCCGGTATGGAGTTTGCCAAACTCACCAGGGAACATGGGCTTTAAGTGTCGCCCAGTTCCCCATGTTGGGTGGCGGACTGTGCTTTGGCAGTCAGAGAGGTTGTGGGTCACAGCAGCGTTAAATCTGCTGCTAGGATGAATGGCGCTGTGGTGATTTTTGTCGACGCTGTAGCCAAAGCACACCAAGTGGTTGAAGCAGCGTTGTTGTTAATGACAGCTTTGCGTCGGTGTCACCGCTCACCACGCCGTCGACAAGAGTCACCATTTCAAACATCCCGCCATTCATCTCCGATGAATTTTTGACAAGAGAGCTGTCGAGGTATGGGAAAGTAGTTTCGTCCATCAGGAAACTGTTGTCTGGCTGCAAATCGCCGCTGGTGCGACATGTAGTTTCACACAGACGACAGGTTCAAATGATCCTGAACAAGAAAGACCAAGACTTGGATGTAGCTTTTAGGGTGAAGGTGGAGGATTTTGACTATGTCATCTTTGTAAACTCTGGGACCTTGAAGTGTTTTGGCTGTGGAGGAGAGGGTCATTTGGTTCGGGCCTGTCCTGAGAAACACTCCTCTGAGGGCAAAGTGCAGCGTGAAGGAGAGAGAGGAAATAAACAGGGTGAGACCGGGCAGAATGGCGAAGAGACAGCAGAAAAGGGACAGAGTCCAGACCACACTGACAAAACGGAACCACCCAAACAGAGTGGAAAGTCTACAAAGGAAAACGTAAATGTTGAGAAGGAATCACGAAGTGAGCAGGCATTGACATCAAACACTACAGGTGGAGTTGCAGAAGGTGTAGTGTTGAGCAACAATGAGGATTTGGTGGAGGACGACAAGGTCTGTAGTTCTCCTGCACTAAAGACAAAGCAGTTGGCTAAAACGAGTGGCTCTCAAGCCAAAAGAGGAGCATTGATAAGGGAGGGAAGCAGGCAGTATGAAGAACAACTCTCTGAGGGTGAGTTGGGTATGGAGGAAGAGGAGGATGACGGGGACTGTGGTATAGACAGCCAGGTGCCTGTATTAAAAGAAAAACAGCACGAGGTACAAATGTCGGGAGGTGAGTCTAAGGAGGAAGGTGGTGGTGTAGACAGCCAGCCTCAAACTTCCTCCCAGTTGTCAGGGGCAACGAATCAAGAATACTATGATGCCTGCCGAATCAAGAGTTTCTTGCAAAAAAACAAAAGATTTGAGGAATATCAAAATTGAGGTTTTTTTTGCAGACAAAGAACTGTTTATGCACTTCGTTCAATCTCAGATGAGAAAAAAAGAAGAATGGGGCTACACTGAGCAGGAGGTGTACAGGTTGAGGAAAATGGTTCTGAAGCTCAAACAGGAATTACAGTATGAAGAGTCAGAAGCATTATAAGACGAGTCATTTCCCGTTCTGCTCATTGTTGTTCTTTTATCATGTGTTGTTTTTCTCTCATCAGTTTCGATGGCCAACTTCAAAGTCTCGACACTCAACCTGAATGGAGCAAGAGACGTGAGAAAGAGAGCATGTCTCTTTGAATTTGCAAAACTAAAGCTCGTTGACATCATGTTTGTCCAGGAAACACACGGTGATATAATGAATGCCACTGAATGGAAGAAGGAGTGAGATGGTGATTGTCCTAAGCCACCTGAGTAAATGTAGTGGAGGAGTGGCTCTCCTCTTTTCTAAAAACTTTTTACCACAATCTTATGTGGTTGAGGAAATAGTGGAAGGTAGATTGATGGTAGTTAGAGCCAAATATGAGTCCTTCACTTTGGTGCTTGTAAATGTTTTTGCCCCGAATGCAGGGCCTGACAGAGTTCAGTTTTTAACTGACCTCAGTGCAGTTTTAAGTCAGTGTGGACCTGAAGAGTTTCTGTTTCTGGGAGGGGATTTTAACTGCACAGAAAATGACAACATGGACAGGAATCATTGAACCTCATGCTGCCTCCAGACGTGCAATCAAGCAGTTGATAGAAACTCATAGTTTGGTTGATGTGTGGAGAGAGATGCATGAGGATGTCAGGCAGTACACCTGGGTTCATAGCAGGGAAGCATCTCTTACTATGGCACGGCTGGATCGTTTCTATTCTTTTAGGCATAATTTCAGTATCTTTAAAGAATGCAGGATTATGCCCCTAGGTTTTTCAGATCATTCAACGGTGACATGCAATGTTTTCATTGCAAACGTAAAGCAAAAGTCTGCTTATTGGCATTTTAACACTGCTCTGCTACTAGATGCACACTTAAAAGAAACCTTTAAATTTGTTTGGGATATTTTCAAAACTAGGAAGGGGCAGTTTACATCTTTGAAACAGTGGTGGGATTATGGGAAAGTGCAGATCAAGCAGCTTTGTCAACAGTACACTCTCAATGTCTCTCGTAAATTACCAGATCTATGAGGGCTCTAGAGACTGAAATAGTGGAGCTGCAGACTTCTGCAGGGTCCAAAGGAAACCGAGGCTGTGTTGAAGACCTCAAGTCCAAATAAGCCTTGCTGGCTGACTTGCTAGGTGTTAAGGCACAGGGGGCATTGGTCCGGTCTCGTTTTCAGAGTGCCGCCCTGATGGACTCACCTTCAAAGTTTTTCTTCAGCCTGGAAAAGAAGAATGGACAAAGCAGTTTCATTCACGTCCTAAAGTCAACAACAGGACACCTGCTGACTACGGCCAATGAGATCCAGAAGAGAGCTGTGGATTTTTACTCTCTTCTGTACAGCAGTGAGTACACCAAAAATGAAGGGGCATTTGACTCCTTCTGCAGTGGGCTGCCCAGAATCTCAGAGGAGAGTAACAAGGAGTTGGCGGGTCCTCTGACTGCAGAGGAGCTGTCTACAGCATTACAGAGCATGCAGGGGGGGGGAAGGCCCCTGGGATTGATGGACCCCCGCCGGAATTCCACAAAGTTTTTTGGTCTGAGCTGTGTGACGACATCATTGAGGTCTTCACTGAATGTTTTAATGACTCCTTCTTGCCCCAGAGCTGCAGGAGAGCTGTTCTGACATTGTTGCCAAAAAAAGGCGACCTGCAAGATATGAAGAACTGGCGTCCGGTCTCTCTTCTGTGTGCAGACTACAAACTGCTTTCCAGAGTCCTGTCCAACAGACTGAAGAAGGTGATAGACCAAGTCATCCATCAGACCCAAACCTACTGTGTGCCCGGCAGGTCCATTGTTGACAATGTGTCACTAATTCAGGATGTTTTGGAAGTCTCTGGTCCATTGGGCTTTGACGCTGGTCTGGTTTCATTGGATCAGGAAAAGGCATTTGACCAGGTTGGGCACCAATAACTTTGGAAGGTGTTAGAAAGGTTTGGCCTCAGCCCTGGACTTGTTGCCAAGATTAAGGTTTTGTACAAAGATATCGAGAGTGTACTGAAAATTAATGGTGTTTTGTGTAAACCTTTCAAAGCACGTAGAGGTATAAGACAAGGCTGCTCACTGTCGGGCATGCTCTGTACGCTTTCGATTGAACTGTTATTACACAATTTTCGCTCTTCTCTTGGTGGTCTGTGTTTGCCTGATATTGGCACAAGAATTGTCTTATCTGCGTATGCAGATGATATAGTTATCATCATAAAAAGTCAAGATGATGCTGATCTGATTGAGAAACTTGTGGAAAATCTTTCAGCTGCTAAAGTAAACTGGGCAAAAAGCGAAGCCTTAGCGGTTGTAAAGTGGTCTGCAGGTCTCCCTCGGCTGCCAGGGGGGCTAAATTAGAAGAGGGGGAGTTTCAAGTACCTAGGAGTGTTTCTGGGTGATGACCAGATGGTTTGGAAAAACTGGGAGGGGGTGGTGGAAAAGGTGGAGGGGAGATTACAGAAGTGGAGATGGCTGTTAGCACAGATGTCTTAAAGGGGAAGGGTTTTGGTTGTTAATAACTTGGCAGCCTCCACCCTCTGGCACAAGCTAACCGTTCGGGAGCCCCCTGCCGGATTGCTAAAAAAAGTACAGTCCATCTTTGTGAACTTTTTTTGGGATAACCTGCACTGGGTACCACAGAATGTACTATACCTACCAAAAGAGGTGGGAGGGCAGGATTTGGTGCATCTGGAGAGCAGAGTAGCAGCCTTTAGACTACAAATTATACAGTGTTACCTCACAGGGACTGATGATGTGCTGTGGAGACCTCTCATGAGTGTTATTTTAAAGAAGGTACAGGGTTTGGGTCTAGGCGCTTCTTTGTTTCTAACAGACTGTGTTTTTAAGAACATGCATGACCTGTCACCCTTCTATCAAGGATTGTTTAAAGCTGGGACTCTATTCAAGTGGTGCAGACTGGAGCCTACAGCATCTCTGTTTTGGCTTCTGGAAGAACCCCTAATCCATGGGGCCAGACTGGACGTTCAGGATGACAGCAAACCAGGTCTCAACTGGAGGCTATGCTAAGCTGGAACTGTTAAGTTGAAGCACATTGTGGATGCTGCAGGTCCAATGCTTCTTGACACAGAGGCAACGGCTTCACTGCTGGGCTTGAGGTCAAGCAGACACACCAGACATTCTGAATGCATGGCTTAGAAGACTCACCAGGGAGGAACTGGACATGCTGCATGACTATGCCATTGGAACCGAGGCTCCTGATAATGGAGATCCGTTCCCCGAGTTGGGCCTTCAAATGGACCAAACTGGTCTAACAAGACCTTTGCCGGGGCCAAATTTGGCTACTAAAATGGACCTTTATATGTTAGATAGTAAGGTCTTGTACAAATGTTGTGTTGTTGCCATGAACAAGAAAATACTGAATGAGAGAAAGGACACTATATGGAGAACAAGGCTAAAAGTGGCAGATGATTATAAACCAGTGTGGAGGGTGCTGTATAAAGCCCCGCTGAACAAAAGGTCAGGTGACTTGCAGTGGAGGATCCTGCAGGGAGCGCTGGCAGTCAATAGTTTCATCTCCAAGATTAACCCAACTGTTTCTGTTAAGTGTCCTTTCTGTCAGTCGCCAGAGACAATTTTTCATTGTTTCATGGAATGTGAAAGACTTCAGGTGGTCTTTGAAGCTCTACAAATCATATTCTCACACTGTGATGAAAGATGGAATGAAACTGTTTTTATCTTTGGCGCTGGGTACAAGAGGAAGGATGCGGAAAAGTGGCAGCTGTTAAATTTTGTAGTGGGGCAAACTAAGTTTGCGATTTATAGGAGCAGGAAAAGTCTGATTAATAATGGTTCGGAGGAAGATTTACTTCCATTGTTCGTTGCAAGGGTGAAGGCAAGAGTCCGAGTGGACTTCAGCTTCTTCACCTTAATAAACAACTTGGATGAATTTATTTCGTGGTGGTGTTTCAATAAAGCCGTTTGTTCAGTCACTGAGAGGCAACTAGTATTTCATTCTGTTTTTGTATAATATTTCTTTTGACCCTTTGGGAGTATGTGACTTGGACCACTGTTCTAAAAAAAAAAAAGGAGAAAAAAAAGGGAAGACTTTTTCGGACGTCTTAATGTGAAGCAGTTGCTCGTGTTGATATTGTGAAATGGATGTGTCTTTGTTGGTTTTTTGTTTTATGTAAATTAAAGAGTTTTTAAAATTCAAATTCTCTCTCTCTCTCTCTCTCTCTCTCTCTCTCAGCGTGTCAATGCTTGCTCCTTGTCTCCTTCAGCCCCAATTCTAGTCTTAGTTCCTTCACATGTATGTTTACTTTTTCAATTCACAAATATCGTCTAACAATAGAGGAACCGTTTGCTGAGCAAGATGTTGCTTACTTGTTGATGTGTGTGTGTGTATGTGTGTGTGTGTGTGGACAGCCAGTCACTTTGGTCAGATTAGCGTTAAAGGACAGAGGACAGCTAAGTACAACATCTTTTTTTTTCCAATGTAAAGAATGGGGATGGCAAAAAAAAAAGAAAGAGCAAATAAATAAATAAAAGACGGAAAGACAAGAGAAAGAGTTTGTCGTGATGCAAGATGCTGCTTTCCATCAGAAAACAAGAACACATTTGGACAAGTGTAGACATATGTCCTGGAACCGCTCGATAACTCAAGACATTGACAAAGGTGGAAGAGCTCTATCTCCGCAAGTGGTGCCTGCAAAGCTTTTTCTCTCTCTGTCTCTGAGTCTTTGTGTCTCTTTTCAGGATTCACATTCTTTTGTGCAGTGTCCTTGAAAACATTTTCATGTTTCCTCATTATGAGTTCGGGTCTTGTTCAGAGGCTCCCAGGTAAGAAATATCTGTTGTTACATCACGTTGTTTGATTGGAGGAGCTCATGTGGGACTTGAATCAATGAGAACACAGATGACAAGGACTGATGGATAGACAGACAGACATACTAATAACAGACAGACAGATAGACAGACATACTGATACACATACTGACAGACAGATATACTGACAGACAGAAAGACATACTGACAGACAGACATACTAATAACAGATGGACAGATAAACAGACATACTGATGGACATACTGACAGACAGATATACTGATAAGACAGACAGACATACTAACAAATATAATGACAGACAGACAGACATACTAACAGACAGACAGACTGAAAGGTGGGAGCAGCAGACAGATATAGAATGAGGCAGAAAGTAAGAAACAGCAGTTTAGAGAGATAGGAAATGGGAAAGAGTGACAGAAACATGTAGAAAGGGAGACAAGGAGAGAAAAGGGGTGAGAATAGCAGAGTCAAGAGTGAGCAAGAGAAACAACAACAAACGAAGTCTGAGAGTGAGAGCCAAACATAAAGCTACTGACATATGTCCTATCTGTGGGCCCCATATTTGCCCATTCTGTCACAGCCTCAGGCAACGAACCCAGGCTGCAAATCTCACCACTTTGTATTAGCTGGAGACTTGGGTCTGGCCTCCTGCAATCTCAAAAAAAGTGGACGGTCCAATCACTGCTGTGGCAACTGATCCATTGAGGGGGGCAGGACTTAGTGGAGATCTCATTTACAAACAATGGAAGCAATGTTGAATGGGGTAGAGTTGTGTTAACCAAGCCATATCACAGAATAACAAGTCCCATGGTCCAGGTAAAGAGGCCAATTAATGTGCAAATGTCTCGCCTGTTGTCACAGAATCAACTTCACGTTGTATGATTTTTAACTTGGTCTTTTGCCAGAGCGGTTTGATTTCCCACAAATAAAAAAGGTTTGACAAAAAAAAAATCAATAATTTAAGGGGTCTCGGGGGCTCCTGGAGGCTTCTCTCCTCTTTGCAACAGATTTTGTATTTGTAACTTAGCTTTAGCCCTTGTGTGTAGAATATCCATGCACTTTCTTATGAAGAGTGACGTTGCACGCCAACCATTTCTTGTAAACACTTCTTAGCTATAAAGGCAGGTAGGGATAAATGGCATCCCCTCATTAAAAGTGCAGGTAGATACCTGTGTGGGGATTTGGGGGTTAATCCTCCGATACACCTCTCAGCAGCTGGCCATCGGTGAAGCACAGAGGGATAACTGGAACAAAGATGCCTTTCATTCAAGCTAAATGACTGAAACATCCAGCGACCTCTATTTAAAAAGACGTCACTTTAGTTTTTACCAGCTTGACTTGTTGCGATGCAAAGATCTGGAAAGACGGGACAGACAGTAATTAACCCCTGCTGTGTGTGAGCGTGCTTTTGTGTGCATGTAAGCATGTCTGTGTCCGTGTGTGTCGCTTCGAGTGTGTGGTTGTGTATGTGTGCGCGCGTGTGCGTGAATAGACGTGGATCCCTCCGGATAAATGATGGGGAGATGATATCTTGTGAAGTGTGCCCTTTAAAAATAGCAGGGTCGCTGTCAACATCACTTGGCTTTGGATGAGCTGTGTGTGTGCTTGTATGTTAGCGTGTGTGTTTTTGTGATTTTGCGGGTGTGTCTGTAATGAATGCCTCCCCATCTGCATTCTGTATGTTTGTTTTTGTATGTTTAAGCGTGTGTGAATGCATGCCTCTCTGCATGTATTCATGTGATCGTGTGTGCGCACACATGCGCTGTGATAGTAGTCGTCATACTATGTCTGTCTTCTCATATGAGTTTGTGTATCTATGTGCTATTAGGTGTTCTTGCGTGTGTGTGTGTGTGTGTGTGTGTGTGTGTGTGTCCATAGGGAGGTGCATGAGGTGTAGTTAACCAGAGCTCCTGTGACTGATGTACATGGTAATGTGGAATACTGCCTGGGGGTGACAAAAAGAGAGGGAGACAGAGCAGGGGAGAGAGTGAGAGAAGGAGAGAGCAGAAAAGGAGAGAGATGGAAGGATGAGGAGACAAAGGAAAAGCTGTGGAGGAGCAAATGTAGACATTTTCGGTACCGCAGCAGGGATGCTACGGTGGTTAAACCCACTTAACTCAGTCTAACCTCCTTGTACTCACAGAACAGTTTACCCTCCTTTAGAGGCGGACCTGAATGGGTTTTGCATTAAATTCGCTGTATACATCAGTGTAGGTGGACTCAAGATGATGTGTGTTTTATGAAAACAAGATATTTTAACAAAACAAATGATAAATGAACGGCTCTGCAAAAGTACAATCCCTTTTTGTTCATCCAACTCTTTCTTGTGAGTTACACATAAGAGAAATCATGAATGAAGACTTGCTTTTTTCCACATTCTGTCCCATCCTACCAATCACGGATGCGTTTGTTTTATATACACCAGACTATTGCATTGTCTTTCTTCACAGGCTGCCACATGCATCAAGAACCTCCAGATGCCAAAGAATGCAAGACTCCTAACATCCCTTCACCGGCTCCCTGTCCATGCCGGGTCTGACTTTAAAGTGCTCCTGGTACCAGATACAACACTACATGTCTGTCCTATGCATGATTTATTCCTGATGGATCCGCAATGGCATGAGGGGCCACATTGGGCCACACTGGTCCCGCATGTCTGTCAGGCCCGCCACCTGTCATTCAGCAGAATACTGCCGTGGCTTCCGGGTGAACATGCGTTAAGTATGAATGACTTGTTGCTCACCAGAACCATGCACACCGTCTGTGGAGGTCTGGTCAGAAACTATGAATCAGGTGCTATACATTGGCCATTATCAAATCTTATGTTCAGTCTCGAGACGCAGGCTTTCAGCAGGCTGCAGGGTGTTTACTTATTACACCCTTTTTCTATGCAGTGGTCTCTTTAGCGATCTCAGAGAGCCTGATTCTGTAGTTTCCATCAAATCTAAACTAAAAGCCTCATTTAAGCAGTAATTCTGAGTTGGTCGGCTCTTTGATGCTTAACCTTAATACCTCCTCCCCGTGGGGGACTGAATCTCGAGGTTAGGTTATGCCGGGATCAGACTACGCGATTTCAGCCCGATTCTGACATGATTTTGCTTTGGCCGACAAATTTCCAGCGTCGGGCCCGATTATGAACGTCGGGAATGATGAACGGGCATCTTCACCCCATGTAGTGCGACATAATCGAAGAACAGCGATGCAACCACACCCCGGCGAAAAGTCTAGCATGTCAGAATTTCTTGTTTTTCCTGTCTATTCTGAAAACCCCCCCGATGTGTTCCTTAATGTTGACCAATAGGATGACACAGTGCTGTCTGGTGCACATATGTAAACATGGCAAAGAGAACACCATGCTGCTGCTGCTGTCAGGCGGAACGACGAAACCGAGGAAAGGTTCGCTGAGCAGTGGCAACAATACCCCTGCCTTCCTGACGTTTCCTCGAGGGAGGACCATGAAAGAGTCAAAACAGATGGGCTCAATGATGGCGAGAAATAGTGGAGGCACTGCAGCAACCCGGTGAGCAGTTGGTTAAGCTATGCTAGGTTGGCATTCCCCTGTAGCACTAGCCACAATAGTGTCCACAATCTTTTTTTTGTTCTTTTCATTTTAGTTCCGGAACACAAGACCACCAGCATCACACATACGTAGTGTTTCTGTAGTCATGATTGACAATTTCTTGACCCACCTCCCCGATGACCTATGAACTCAAACAAGATCACAAAAGGCAGCATACTGTAACGATCAAGAATGATGCTAAGATTTTCATTGGGAGTGATGAAGGAGGACAGGATTAGGAATGATTATAGTATTAGAGGGACAGCTTAGGTTGGACGGTTTGGAGACAAAGCAAGAAAGGCAAGATTTAGATGGCTTGGACATGGGCAGAGGAGAGATGCTGGGTATATTGGGAGAAGGATGCTGAATATGGAGCTACCAGGTAAGAGGAAAAGAAGAAGACCAAAGAGGAGGTTTATGGATGTGGTGAGAGAGGACATGCAGGTGGCTGGTGTGACAGAGGACGATGCAGAGGACAGGAAGAAATGGAAACGGATGATCCGCTGTGGCGACCCCTAATGGGAGCAGCTGAAAGTAGTAGTAGTAGTACTGTAACGATCACGAATGACTAGACTCGCTAGCCCTTGGCTAACTGATCGCACCCTTTAGTGGACTGGTTAACGTAGTCGTCTGTGGTGCGGGAGACCTGGGTTCGCGTCCCAGCTGCGGCGGTTCCTGGCTGCCCCATGAATTCGCTACAATACGATGATTGGTCGGGGTCATACTTGCAGTGTTGCCAGTTTCCCAGCCAAGGCGCACCAAGAATTTATGGCACTATAATTGCCTGACATGGTGACCACTGTGAAAGACAAAAATATTTCTACTAGCTTTAAAGTCCAGTTTCTAGCCATTGGGAACCCCCTCCCTTTTGCACCCTTCCTAACCCACTGCTGATTTGTAACCATGATTGTTGTGAGTGAGTCTGCCTGTCGCGTTTGGGCTCTCTCTCTCGCTCTCTCTCTCTCTTCAAGACTCTGGCTCTTGCCCGCTTCTTGTTGTGTCTTTTGTTCAGGACTGCTTCTTCTGACAGCTCCGGCTTCACATCATTCTCACTCTGTGCTCGCTCTCTCGCTCTCTCTCTGTCATAGTTTTGCTTTTAAGCTTTTTTTAACTTTCAAAATTTTTTCTTTTTATTTCATTTTTACATCTGTTACCACATTGTCTACCTTTCCCAATCAGCACTGTTTGCATGCCTGTCTGTCTGGAAGAGGGATCCCTCCTCTGATGCTCTTGTGAATCAAGGATCTAAGTCGTCCATTGTCGTCAGCTGGACCTGCCAGTTTCTTACTGGGAGAACCAGATGTTCTCTGGGAGTGTAGCACTTAACAAACAAACTTTACCGGACTCATAATAGTTGTTTTTTGTCCTAAGAGAATTGGCAACTGCCTTGTGATGGCCTGGCGGCCTGTTCAGGGTGTCTCCCCGCCTGCCGCCCAATGACTGCTGGGATAGGCTCCAGCATCCCCGCAACCCTGAGAGCAGGATAAGCGGTTTAGAGGATGGATGGATGGCGAACTGGCAAGTTTACCCACCTTTTTTATTTGTCAATTCACTATGCATTTGTGACATGTCACTGAGCAGTATTATGCTGTGTTTTTTTTTTTTGGGAGGGGGGGTTGTTTCCCTGGGAAACAGGGAAAAGGCTGAAAGAAGGAAAAGAAGAAGACTGCTCACCCTTAAACTTTATTTCCTGACTTCTATCAATCCGTCTTGTATGGCAGCATAATTTTCTGCTTACTTTGTAATGGACCACAATGCTTCAGTAATATTAGTCATTTGTTATCCATGAAACAGAAGACGGATGGATAGATGGATGGATGGGGGGAAACTAGTATTATTTCAACCCTCAAGAAGCAACAAGAACAATCAAGTCACAACTGCATGCAAATATACACAGAGAAAATTTACTTGCATGACTTCAGTTTTTTACTGCCCAATATCAGATACAGTTAAGCATG